>NW_016827519.1:73800-94693 GCF_001698545.2 Rhinopithecus bieti
AGCCTCAGCCATGGCGGATCCCCTCCCCAGCCTCGCTGCTGCCTTGCAGTTAGATCACAGACTGCTTTTCTAGCAATGAGGAAGGCTCCTTGGGCGTAGGACCCTCCCGGCCAGGTGTGGGATATAATCTCTTTGTGTGCCCGTTTGCTTAAAGCGCAGTATTGGGGTGGGAGTTACCCAATTTTCCAGGTGTTGTGTGTCTCACTTCCCCTGGCTAGGAAAAGGGATTCCCTTCCCCTTGTGCTTCCCAGGTGAGGCGATGCCTTGCCCTGCTTCAGCTCTCGCTGGTCGGGCTGCAACAGCTGACCAGCACCAATTGTCCGGCACTCCCTAGGGGGATAAACCAAGTACCTCAGTTGAAAATGCAGAAATCACCTGTCTTCTGTGTTGCTGGCGCTGGGAGCTGGAGACTGGAGCTGTTTCTATTCGGCCATCTTGCTCTGCTCCCCGCCCCAGTCAGTATCTACTCCCACTTTGTAAGTGAGAATTGAAATAAGCAAGAACTAATATCTCTTTCAGGGAAAATACCTGGACACAGAACCAGAGTCATTACCTATGTTTCTTTACTCTTCCTTAAAATATGTTTGTATAAGATCGAAGGATACAAGTTTGTTAGATTAGGGAAATAAGTCTTAGTGATCTACAAAACCAGTTACGTTAATAAGATAACGGACATGTGAATTAACCGGATTATAACTTGCTATAATGTATACTAAGATTACAAAATCACATTGTACCCCTTAAACATACACAATTACTGTTTGTCCAGTAAAAATAATGAAAAAAGAAACAAAATAAAAAATTTTAAAGATATGAAACAAAAGCAAACAAAAACCAAAACTTTGCTTTTAGGACAATAGTATAATTTATACATTTTGGTATTTCCTTGTCCAATCAATAAATGTGGTATATTAAATCCATAATTTTCATTTATTTCTTAAAACACGTGTTTCAATTAATTAAGTAATATGAAATTCAGAATTTAGTGGTCTTAGGGGAGATTTCACACCCCCTTTTTCAAATGTATATAGTGAAGAAATTTGTACTTGGTCATATGTACGTATACCCTAATTCCAATAAATAAGCCCTGGTAGACTTTCCTTCTCTGAAATTTCTTTTTTTATGATTAAGATAGTAAACTTTATTTTACGTATATTTTACTACAATTTTTTGTTTCGTGTGTTTCCGTTTTTTTTTTTTTTCTTTTTTCTTTTATTTTATTTCACTTTACATTCTTGGATATATGTGCTGAAAATGCAGATTTGTTACACAGATATACATGTGCCATGGTGGTTTGCTGCACCTATCAGAAATTTCTTTAAATCTTAATGTTTAAGCTGAGCTATAGTTGAAAAGAAAGGTGTAACATTTATGTAATTCACATTGTTGATGTTTAAACATATTTTTTCCTTACAAAGAATGGAGAAAGACTTTTTTTTTCCCCCAATTATTTGGGATATTCTAAGTCCAAAACACAATATAAAATGTGAAAATAAGATAAATCAATCATTCTTATTTAGCACATTTAATTAATGTTTAGTTAGTTATTTTGTATATATTACCTTATTTAACCATCACACCAGATCTATAATTTAGGTAAAGCTTTGGTATTAGCCTGTTAGTCCTGCATCTGCCACATAACAGTATCTGACTCAGGCCATTCAAACAATGTGAGTTTGCAAAGGCTCCCTTGCCTCCACTTCAAAATTGTTATAATAAAAAATATTTGCCATATAATTGTTTTGAAGATTGAAAGTCATAACGCTTGAACATCTTGTCATATATACTCCTTAAAATGTGTTTGTATTTGTAAATTAAATATATACAGAAAACATTGTCTTCTTACATTTATCCTCTACCTTTCTCTAATACATTTAATTCTATCCATTTCAATAATAATGATTGGAGAGGCAAGTGAAAGTGATTCATATAGTTATTTTAAGTGAATTTATAATTATTAGACAAATTTTTGTTATCTTTATGGGAGTTTTAGCCAATTTCCTACTTTTAAAGTAGGATGCTTTTGAATATATATATATATGTATAATTTTTAAAATTCATTTTGCACTTGGTATAATTTTTTTCAAAGAACGTTTTTGATTCAATACCACAAGCAATGAGTTAGTTTCTTGCAGAATCAAATGAACTTTCACCATGCTCTAATTAGGCAAAATGCTATTAATGTAAACAAATTCTAAAGCCTTACTGTACTGACTCTAGTCCAAAACAATTTAGTTAAATTAGAAGTGACTGCAGTTTGTGAATCATATCCAAAAAAGGAGAAAATTCTCAGCCCTATAGGAGCATATATAGTATATATATAGCCATATACTATACGTATAATTTTAAGAGATGGACATCTTGCTATGTTTCTAGGCGTCCCCTCTAACTCCTGGCCTCAGAAAAATCTCCCATCTGGCTTCAGTATGTTATTCATTTTAATTATCATAATTTGTGTATTAACTGAAATTAAATAGCTAACTGGTAGATATTGTGTACTAGATATTTGGTGTAACTAAAGGCATCATTTTGTTAACAATTTCAAAGACATATTGAAAATTAATTGAGAAGAGTTATACATTTCAAAAATAAGTTAACTAGATATGAAATAATTTGATAGCACTCTAATTTTAGTAGTATATGAAACCATATATTTTAATAATAATTTTGTATTTAATGTCTAGTATTAATTCACTGCTTATGTTTTGACAATGATTTTGAGACAATGTTTCAAAACCTTATAGTTGTCTTCTATGGCATGCTACAGTGTAAAAATCAAATATATCAGTTCATTCAACTAAATATAAAGTGTCTTTTATGTGTTAGACACTGTTCTAGGTTTAATGATATGTTAATGAATAAAAAAGCCAGGATGTCTTACTTGATCTATCTTATATTCAAATGGATGGATGGATAGGCAATGATTCATAACCAAACAGATGAAAACAAAACTTATTTATATGGTATATTAGAAAGTTAAGTGTTATAGAAAGAAGGAAGTGTAATAAGATAAGGATAGCTAGGGCTGGGCGTGGTGGCTCATGTCTGTAATCTTAGCACTTTGGGAGGCCAAGGCAGGTGGATCACGAGGTCAGGAGATCAAGACCATCCTGGCTAATGCGGTGAAATCCCGTCTCCACTAATAAATACAAAAAATTAGCCGAGCGTGGTGGCGGGAACCTGTAGTCCCAGCTATTCGGGAGGCTGAAGCAGGAGAATGGCTTGAACCTGGGAGGCAGAGCTTGCAGTGAGCGGAGACACCACTGCACTCCAGCCTGGGAAACAGAGTGGGACTCTGTCTCAAACAAAACAAAACAAAGCAAAACAAAACAAAACAAAAAAGACAAGGATAGCTAGATGCTATAAGAGGGGAGAGAAGCGCAAGCAGCAGTATTAAATAAAATGGAGCAGGCCTCCTAGGCCGGGTAATGCTATCCCTCCCCTATCCCGAAATTAAAAGGATGAGTTCATGTCCTATGCAGGGACATTGATGAAGTTGGAAACCAACATTCTCAGCAAACTATCACAAGAACAGAAAATCAAACACCTCATGTTCCCACTCAGAAGTGGGATTTGAACAAGGTGAACACATGGACACAGGGAGGGGAACATCATACACTGGGGCCTGTCAGGGTGTGGGGGACTAGGGGAGGGATAGCATCAGGAGAAATACCTAATATAAGTGACAGGTTGATGGGTGCAGCAAACCAACATGGCACGTGGATACCTATGTAACAAACCTGCACTTTCTGCACATGTACCCCAGATCTTAAAGTATAATAATAATAAAAAAAGAAATGAGAAGGTAGAGAGAAATAAGGATGGATTTGGGGGACATTAAGAACTGGATTATAGTTGTGTTCTATAGCTTACTAGATATCTTTCTTAGCCTCCATTAACCCCATGAATATAGTAAAAATTTGAATACTTACTTTGTAGTGCTGTTATAAAAAATGATATTTGTAAACTGCTTGAAATATGACTTGCATACAATAAGATCCAATATGTGTTTTTTAAAAAAATGGATACATAATAAATGATTAATCATGTAAGACGTTGAATACTAGCATAGATTCAAAAGTTCTTTGACCATCTCAATTAGGTGCACAACATTTCTGAGGCCCCAGTATTTTAGAGAGTTTTGGATTCTATTTTGATTGTTAAGTCTTGTATAAACTGATTCTAAATTTATACCCAATGAATAAACAATAACTTACTTTAAGCAACATACTAGAAGAACGTATTGAGGAAAAATGAATTTAAATAAAATATCTTTTAGAATAATGAGGAATTTGAAAACCTAATATTTGGTATTGTAGTTACCTACTGACTTAGAGATTTTGTTGTTGTTGTTAAACAACAACAAAATAATTGAAAGGATTTTGCAACAAACATTTATTGTAGCTATTGTACTTTAGAAGAGTCACTCAAAAAATTGTCTCCATCCAGGCTTCCAAGGGTTCACTCAAATACAGAGGACCATTACACTTAATCATAATCAACTAGATAAAAATGCCTATTGGAAATATTCGCCACTTAGTAATTCTGACACCTATAAAATTGTGTCATGTATTTTATTCCCTAGCTCCTCAGCATGGTTGTTCTTAATAAACCATCAATTCCTGTGCCTGACAGAATGAAGTGCAGCCATTGTCTGTCAGGTCAATTATGTGATGGGCTATAATGGCTCCAAAAGGAGCATTCTTTAGTCTATTACGTAGTGGATTCAGGCTCTCCCAAGTGCTCAACTATGCAGAATGTCCCTGCTTACAAAAACGGAGGCTTTTTGAATACAATTTGGAAGATGATATTTCTGGGTGATTGGAACAGGATACAGAATCTCATATATTTGTTTTTCCTAGAAGTGTGTATAGTAGAGTACTTAGCATTAGCAGCAGAGTAATTTATTTGTTCATTAGTCATCTCTAACTACATTAATGGTTTTACAAACAAAAGCAGATTATATTGTGATGGAGCATATTATCTAGTGAGAGAGATGGCCAAAAACAATAATACAGGTTAAAAGACATAGAAACACTGTGGTAAGGAGGACTGAAATTTAACTGTATGTGCCAGTATAGCATTAAGAATGCTTAAAATAATGAAATTCTTCTGTAGCAGTTGATAAATAGACATTACTCGAGTCATCCTGACCCCTTCCCTTGAATCCTCCTAAAATAACCATGATCTAAAAACTAAATTATCAATAATTCTCTGAAGAGAGGATCTTCTGACCCTCCTTATGCATAAGGCTAGCATTGGTTCTTGGTTGTTGGCTGTTTTCACAGAACTTGCTATACATTTTAATAACACACTTAGTTAAAATACATGGAAGGTGATATGGTTTGGCTGTTTCTCTACCCAAATCTTATCTTGAATTCTCACATGTTGTTGGAGGGACCCAGTGGGAGGTAACTGAATCATGGGGACAGGCCTTTCCTGTGCTATTCTCATTATAGTAAACAAGTCTCACAAGATCTGATATTTTTATAAGAAGGAGTTTCCCTGCACAATCTCTCTTTGCCTGCTCTCATCCGTGTAAGATACGACTTGCTCCTCTTAGCTTTCCACCATGATTGTGAGGTCTCCCCATCCATGTGGAACTTTGAGTCCATTAAACCTCTTTTTCTTCCCAGTCTCGGGTATGTCTTTATCAGCAGCATGAAAATGGACTAATACAGAAGAACAATATAATTATCCTTCTAAATAATTATAAACACTGTCATAATTATGTATTTTAAATGTAAAATTATGTTTTATAAATCATATTTATCTAAATAATTATAAAATTGTTTTTACAAGTACTTATAAAACATACCATTAAAATTAAAAGATAAACATTATAAAATACAAACGTTAGAAATTATGTTATAAGAAACATAATTCTAATGCCAAAATTATGTCAATATAACGAGAGATAGATATCTTTGGAAAAATAAAATTTCAGCTGAAATTTAAAGAATGAGTGAGAACTAGCCAAGTAAATATTCCTGATCGAGAATGGAGGCAGTGGTGACACTGTAGGTTAAAAGCCTTCTTGGCAGAAGGAGCATGGCCATGTAAAGGCTGTGAGATGTGAAAGAGTTTGGCACAATGAACCAAAGACAAAAGTGGCTTTCTTGTAAATAGTTACTACCTAGAGTAAGGCACACACAAAAAAATCAATGTAGATGTGATCCCGACATATCCTAAATTTAACTTGGTTGCTGTGAAAATTCAATATAAAAGTCAACTGTTTCATGATTGGTTGGTGCACAACATCTTTGTTGTTGATTTTTTTTTTTTTTTTTTTTTTTTTTTTTTGAGACAGAATTTCACTCTTGTTGCCCAGACTGGAGTGTAATGGCACAATCTCGGCTCACTGCAACCTCCACCTCCCAGGTTCAAATGATTCTCCTGCCTCAGACTCCTGAGTAGCTGGGATTGAAGGCATGTGCCACCATGCCCGGCTAATTTTGTATTTTTAGTAGAGACGGGGTTTCTCCATGTTGTTCAGGCTGGTCTCGAACTCCTGACCTCAGGTGGTCTGTCTGCTTCGGCCTCCCAAATTGCTGGGATTACAGGAGTGAGCCACCGTATCCAGCTGGTGTTGAATTTTTAATATACTATGGCATACTCAGTCACAAAAATTATTGAAGAGAATAAATTTTTTTTTGAAGCAAACAGATCATCCATCTAAGAACAGGGCCACCATTTGGATCAAGGTAGTTCCTCTGATAATACATCCCAATAAATGTGAAGTTTCTGAGACTTGAAGTGCAATGTTAAAAATATATTTTGGTGTACTAATACGCACAGAACATATTCATAGGTTTAGTGGTGAATACAAAAATATTCAAGAAGCCTACATGACATGGGACTTTTATCATATTTTAGATTGTATTTGGTGTCTCTTTTCTAGCTAAATAGAGAATGATACTACATGAAGGTGTACAGAAATAAATAAAAGGACAGAGTAAACAATGTCTGCTTAAATAGTAGGCAACTTATAAAATGCTTTCCATTCAGTAGCTTTTTAACAAAGATCTGTTGAAAATTGAATGGAGGATGAATGTAATGAAATATGTTTACCAACTATAGTTCATTAATAGTAAATAAATCTGAAATTAATGGTATATATTGTGATGGAACTTCACACATACGAATCTACAACTTATGATTTTGTTTAGTCAGGCTTTTTTTGGAGAAAGTATAATGTTCTTTGAAGGAAATATATTTAAAGGGTCTATATAATTAGAATATATACATAGAATATACATTGATACATTTAGAATCAATAATAATTGCTAAGCACTCTTCCTTTGTATGAATATCTCACAATTTGTTTATATAATAAGCTGATGGACTTTTGAGTTGTTTTCAGTTTGAGACTATTAGAAACAAATCTTTGGCCGGATGCAGTGACTCATGCCTGTAATCCCAGGATTTTGGGAGGCCGAAGTAGGTGGATCACCTGAGGTTAGGAGTTCAAGACCAGCATGACCAACATGGTGAAACCCTATCTCTACCAAAAATACAAAAATTAGCTGGGCGTGGTGGTGAGTACCTGTAATCCCATGATCATGGGATTACAGGTACTGAGGAGGCTGAGACAATAGAATCACTTGAACCTTGGAGGCAGAGGTTGCAGTGAGCACAGAGTCACATCATTGCACTCCAGACTGGGCAACAAGAGTGAAACTCGAGCTCGAAAGAAAGAAAGAGAGAGAGGAAAGGAGGAAGGGAGGGAAAGAGAGAAAAGAGAGAGAGAGAGAGAAAGAATGAAAAGAAAGAGAAAGATTCTATAAACATTAATTTATACTTATTTGTATAGACATATGTTTCCTTTTCACTTGGGTAAATACCTAGTTGTGAAAATACTGTTTCACAAAGTGGTTGGACCATTTTACATCCCTGTTATCTGAGTGCTAGTTTCCCAGTTTCTCTATATCCTCATCAGCACTTAGTACGGTTATCTTTTTGAATTGTACTCCTTCTAACAGGTATATAGTAATATTTAATTGTGGTTTAATTCATAGTTACCTGATGACTAATGATGTTGAACAGAGTTGTGTGTGTGCTTACTGACCATTCATATATCTTCTTTGGTGAATTCTCTGTTCAAACATTTGCCCACTTTTTAAAAAGTTAAGTTATTTGCGTTTTTACTGTTGACTATTGAGATCTCTGTATATATGCTAGATAAAAATATTTCGTCAGGTATCTACTTTGCAATAATTGTTTTCTGACCTTTGGCTTATGTTTCCTTTCTGTTGTCAGTGTCTTTTGAAGAACCAAAGTTTTAAATCTGATGTATAATCTTTCAGTTTGTTCTTCTGAAATTTTGCATTTGCTATCATATATAAGTAACCTTTGTGTATCCCAAGGTAAAAATAAATTGTTTCTGGTATACATTCTTTTAGAAGTACTATAATTTTAGGTTTAACATTTAGCTTGGTAATCCTTCTGAATTAATTTTTATTCATAATGCAAACATATAGGCTCACTTTTTTTTTTTCAGGTGGATATCCAATCTTTCCAGCACTACTAATTGAACGATTTGTTCTCCATGTGTATTTCTGTTGTTCAGCCTCTCAGGAAAAAAAAAAAAAAAATACAAGTATGTGTGAATTTACCTCTAGGCTCTCTATTCTGTTTCAGTGATCTATTTATAGAAGTGAAATTTGAGTTTTAAGAAGCACATGCAATTGGAACATATTTAAATCACTAAAATAAATTGGTGTCTAGTCAAGGGCAAACAGGTGAATACAAATGACCTAAGAAGCTGTAGTTAATCCAATACCTCAGCCGTTGAAGAATCCTTGTGATTTTTTACAGAGCAGTGTAAGAAGAGCCACAAAATAAGGCAGATAAATAGGAAAAACACAACAAAAACAAGAAATAAACATTCAGATAAGTAGAGCACAATAAATGAAGAACAAAGTTTTCTGCAGTAATTGCCCATAGAAAGCAATTTTGACAGAGAGGAGATTTTCAGCAGTGCCACATACTACCCAAAGGCTCAAGCAAGTCAGGCCTGGGATAATTAATAGCTTTCTTAGCCCTTGAAAAGATTTTGATTAAAGGTACTTTCTATTGCATGAGAGGAATAAATTATTGCAATATGAATTATCAAACACATTTTAATTCCCAAAGTACAGAAATCACAAATGGAGCCTGTTGGGTTAGACAGTCTTAGAAAGCAGAGAGCTGTAAGGTAGATGTTAAATTCTCAAGGACAAACTTTGTTACCTTCATAAATCCACTGGAGGTCAGTGTACAGAATACATAGTATACATATGTCTACATTATATAGAAATATACAAACAGGTACATTGTTCTTTATTTATATCTTCCTCATAATTATTTTAGGTAACTGTAACTTGTCATGATACACTAGCAAGCCAAATGGGATATTTACAAGACCAGTCCTTATCCAAGGTTTCAAATGACATACCACATACCCATAAGCTGATGATATCTGCCTTAAAAAGATTTAAATCAGCTAATTCTCACTATATTCCAAGTGCTCCCAAATTAATTATCATAAAGTATACAAGGGTGTGAGGCCATTTCCATGAGCTGTTGTGGCCACCTTAAAACACTATAAATAAACTACAAACATTTAGTCATAGTAGCTAATAAAATTTTATTGTCAAAAATGGGAAGTCAGGGGTTTATTTGCATTTCCTTAGATTTTCTCATGTCTTTGTAGTCAGTCCTCTTCTACCACTCCCAAACCTTGACAATCACAGGTCTGTCTTCTGTCACTATAGTTTTGCCTTTTCTGGCAAATCATGTAATGGAATCATGTGATAATAGTCTTCTGTATATCGCCAATTTCACTTAACATAATGTGTTCAATATTTATCTGTGTTTTTACAAGTGTTATATACACAATTTAATAAAGTAATGTTAGGATAAGTTTTCGAGTCAGACACAAATCTGATCAATGTTTTACAAACATTAAACCATACTGTTGGGTTCCGTTCTACTGGAAAAGTTATCCAAATTAACTGGTATCTGCATGAGTTAGAATTTTTTAGAGAAACAAAACCAACAGGAAGTGTGTATGTGTGTATGTGTGTGTATATATATACACACACATATATACATATACAATATATATCACATATATATACATATACGTATATATATACTAATATATATATATATAACTTTATTTTAAGAAATTGGCTTACACATTGTGTGAGGCTTGGTGAACCCCAAACCCGCAGTGTAGGGAGGCAGACTGAAGACCGAGGAAAGAGTTCCTGTTTGAACACAAGGGCAGTCTTCTGATGAAACGTTTTCTTTCACAGTGAACATCAGTCTCTGTTCTATTGAAAGCTTCAACTGAATGGATGAAACCCACCCAAATTGCACAGGAAAATGTGATTAACTCAAAGTCTAATGATATTAATGTTGATGCACGAAGTTAACCAGCATAGTATTTCTGTTAGGTTAAAATTTATATATTAACCTATGCCAGTTTAAAGTTGTAAAATAGACCAGTCAATTAAAAACATGAGCTCAACACTGCACTCAGGACAAGTAAATACTTGCTTTATTTCTAATTTCAGATAATTTTTCTAAGATAACATAAGAATTGTTATTGCTCTTATAAAGTCAGTAAAATTTATAGGAAAGAGAAATAAGTTATTCTTAGAGAAGTTTTTTTTTTTTTTCTGAATGAAGATTGTGAACTGTTTCTGACATCTATCTTTTATGATGCCAATGCTCCTTTGTTCTGTTTTATGAATAATGTTCCATGTGAATAGAATCCTCAGACATTTCTAGGCTCATTTATAACTTTTGGTTATATGGTGAAGGATCTAGGTACTCATTAGAACTATAAATGACTCTATAGGCAAGGGTATCACAGGAGTTGTTGGAAAGTCCTAATATAATTCCCAAGACAGGGAAGGAAATATTGAACAAAAGGATCATACAGATGTGTGAACTTTGAAAATAACTTTCCTTCTGGTAACTTTCTAATTTAAATAAGTATAGCATGGATATGAACTATAAATTATCTTTTCCTGTCTACATATTTTATTTTATTTAATATTAAGCTTCTATAAACTTAATCCAAGTGTGATTGTTATTTTTATGTGTAATTTAGCTAGATGATAGTACCAGTTATTCAACCAAACATTAATTTATTTGTTGGAAAAGCTATTTTGTTTATATGGTTAATATCTATAATAATTTGATCTATTTATTCATCTTTATCTTTGTAATTGATAAATTAAAATGTAAATGGTTATAGTATACAACATGGTATTTTCATATATGTATACTTCAAGCAGAGATTACTCTTAATAGTATGTGTGTGACTAAATCCATTAATTAAAAAAAAGAAAAAACAGTGCAAAACTAAGGTTTCAGCAGAGAAGAAATTCTGCTTCAAGACTATAGCTTAAAATATTTTCATTAGTGCTTTATAGTTTTCCTTGTAAGATCTTTCATCTCTTTGGGTGAATTTATTCTTAGTTATTTTATTTTATTTTATTTTTTGTAGGTACTGTAAGTGGGATTGCTTACTTGATATTTTTCAGCTAGGTTGTTATTCATGTATTGAAACACTTCCAATTTTTGTATGTTGAATTTGTATTCAGCAATTTTACTGAATCCATTTATCAGTTCTAAGATTTTTGGTAGAGTCTTTTGGGTTTTCTGTATATATTATACTAAAATCATGTCAAACAGAAAATTTTGCTGCCTCCTTTCTAGTTTCTTTCTCTTGACTGATGGCTCTTTCACGGATTTCTAGTACTATGTTCAATAAGAATGTTGGAATGGACATCCTTGTCCTATTTTAGCTTTTAGAGGAAATCTTTTCAGCTTGCCCTCCTTCAGGATAATGTTAGTTGTGTGTTTGTCATACAATTCAGCAATCCCATTGCTGAGTATTTATCCAAAGGAAAGAAAATCAAAGAGACAGCTGCACCTCTTTCTTAGTTCATTTAGTATTGCTATTAAGAAATATGTGAGGCCGAGTAATTTGTAAATAAAAGAGGTTGATTTAGCTCAAGTTCTGCTGGGTGTAGTATAAGAAGCATTGCCAGTGAAATAAGCCAGGAAGCATCTGTTTCTGGTGAGGGATTCAGACTGCTTCCACTCATGGCAGAAAGGAAAGGAGAGCCAGAAGGGGCAGAGATCCCACGGAGAGAGAGGAAGCAATAGTGTGGTTGGGGAGGTAGGCCCTTTTTAACAACCTGCTCTCACAGGATCTAGTAGAGCAAGAACTCACTTATCCCACCCCCAACCTCACCAGGGAGGGCATTAATGTATTCACAAAAGATTAGATTATGCTTCCCCAAAATGCTTCCCGTTAGGCCCCACTTCAAACATTGAGATAAAATTTGAACACGAGTTTTAGGGGGACAAACACCCAAATATAGAACCCCCCATGTTTATCGCAACACTATTCACCATAGCCAATAGATGGAATCAAACTATGTATCCAATAACAAAAGAATGAATAAAGAAAGTATGTTATATATGTACCATGGAATGCTACTTAACCACAAAAGGAATAAAATCTTGTCATTCACAGGAGCATGAGTTATACTGGAAGACATTATGTTAAGTGAAATAAGCCAGAAACAGAAAGTTAAAAACATGTTCTCACTCATACATGTAAGCTAAAAAAGTTCATCTCATTGAAGTAAACATGAGACCAGAGATTACTAGAGGCTGGGAAGTGGGGGAATGGGAGGATAGGGAGATATTTGTTAAAGAATACAAAATTACAGCTAAATGAGAGGAAAATTCCAGGTTCTGTGGTGCTTGTATATACTACACTATATATTTTCGAAGAGTGAGAAGAGAGGGTATTAAATGTCCTCAGCAAATAAATGATAAATGTTTGAGATGATTGATATGCTAATTACCCTGATCTGATCACTATACATTGCATGTATGAAAACATTCTATGTACCCCATAAATACATACAATTGTTATGTCAATTAAAATAAATAATTATGTTAAAGACTCTAACACCAACTCCTGCCTGTGAGTTTTTGGCTTTTGAACTTGTCCTATAATTTCAAACTTTTAAGCACTTAAGTTGCTTTTTATGTTTTAGGAGATTATTGCCTAATAAATGAAGGGCATAAAAGTGTTCTAAAACATTTACTTCACGTAAAATGAAAATTAAATCATCAGCTTTCTGCTGTAAGTTTTATTTATTTGGCATTATGCTGTGCACGTTACGCAAAATTTTGAGGAGGTGGCGCAAAATACTTGCCATGTTTGTTGACTCACATTCACAGCTTCTCCGGAATATCTAAGCCCACAAGGAAAGTACATCAAGAAGATTTGATAATTATAAGAAATAATACTTTCATGCTCCAACAACTTGCAAAATGGGTGAATGAACTCCTTCAGGTTTTCAAAAAACATCTGGATGAAAGCAAAACCTAAGACTACAGTATGAACATCAATTTTGGGAAAAAAAGTCATACATAATTATACTACCTATTCTGCAATTTGTAATTATACATATATGAGCACTGTTATTTTTCATATACACATACACAAACATATTACATATGTATGTGTGGATATATTTATCTTATATATGGATAATTTATTGAAAATATCTACAAGTCATCTGGATATTAATCATAACACTGTTAACAAATGGAATTGCACACTACTGTGCCATAAATCATCTTTAAATAGGTATGAGTGTTTAAATTGTTAACATGTAACATAATTACTATAGAAAGTAAAAATAGACAATTGTTTGATAAATTGAAATATTAGAATATTTTATCTGTTTTGGCAAATGAGATGGAAATGTTTGTTACTTTGAACTAAATACAAATATTCACACTAGAAGGATCCTTAAACCTGAATCTAATTCAAAGTACCTGTTTTACAAATTAGTTAACTGAGGTCACCCAATGAGTGGTTTAGATTAACAACTTAGTTCTGACTTTGAGAATGTTAATCGCTACCAAAACAACTTCTGAGAAATTTAATGTAGGCCTAAAATAATACATGAAGATTCTTATTTTTCTTCCTAATCTTCAGTTCTTGTGAGAACATCATAAAAAACACAGATCTTATCCAGAGAGAAATGCACCCATCTTTATACATATATTATACTATATTGTATTGTATTATATATCCATCTTAAATCCATCCATAAACTCCCACCATCCAGTTAAAAATATGTGAGGGAGACACAAGAGTTATCTTTATTTTCCCCAATTAACCAGACACAAGTTATTTCAAATTACTCAACCACAACCACAAAGTAAATACCGAGAAAGTTGGAGAATTCTCAGAGAAGATGAGATCAACAAATTAAAAAAATACTAAGCTGGACAACTGCTATATAGAAGGCTATGGTCAGTCTCACCTAAAGTCGATTATTGAAAAAGGAGGTACAGCAAATCTCCTCATCCCCAGACACATAACAACAACAACAAAAACGATCTCTTGAAGAAAAAAAATTAATAAAAAGTATAGTAAAAAAATATTCATTATTTTAGATATTCTGTATGTGTCCATAAAAGTAGCATCTATATACACACTATTTTAATAACAGTGATTTCATCTACAAAAATCTGTATTACATACTATTATTACATTTGAGAAAAGGTCAATTTGTCTATTTTTCCCATAGGAGACCTATATAACATTAATCTATTAAAATAAAATTCATTTTGAATAACACATTAACCAGATGTTATGCTAAGTTATATCTGCATAATTTTAAAACTAAATTGGCTCCTTACACATATGTTATTCAAGATCAATTCTCTAAATCTTAATCACAAGACATTACCATTGACAGGACCAGGTGTTCCATCCAGAAATCTGGGGATTAAAGTAAATTTAAATTTTAATGTGTGTGTGTGTGTAAGAAAAATTATTGACTTTCATCTCCTTAAAAAATAATAAAGTGGTAAGTAGAGATGATCTGTGCATGTGTGCTATGTATATCAAGTACTAATTATAGCATATATACCAGAATGCATGTGCTTAGTAAATGCTTATACAAAAGCTGAGTCATATGATAGCACCTCAATCCTAGCTTTGTTCTTTCAACAACAAAATCATGCTATTTCTTTGCTTCATTAGCTTCCCGAGATGAACAGTCTTATACATTAAATCCCTCTAATAGTCTGAACGGCATTCAACATTTTAATCACTCACTCTATTAAATGTTAAGCATACATCCTCAAATATGTTCATACATTTTAAATTATTAACTATGTACCTATATCCTGTAGCGATCAAAGGCACCAACTCTGGAGTTAGATTGCCTAGATTTAAATCAAACTTCAGTCACTTTCTAGCTTTATGAACTTAGGTAAGTTATTTTATCAATATGTATCACTGTTAATATTAAATGAAGAGGTGGGTAATAGTATCTACTTCATAGCGTGGTTGTGAGGATGGAATTATTTAATATACATCAAGTTCTTACAACAATATTGTAAACATTCAAATATTGAGGGGTATTATTAGTATTTTATTGTGGTTGTTGCTATAATATTGCATTATATGTCCCCAAATAGTAAAGAAAAATAAATTGCACACACACATACATATATATACAAACACATACACAGACACTGAGAGAGAGCGAGAAGAAACAAGGAAGGAAGGAAGGAAGCAGGGAGGGAGAGAAGGAAGTGGGGGAAGAAAGAAAAGGAAGAGGAACAGGAGAAAGAGAACAAAAAGGAGGTAATCTAACATTTTCTTCCACAAACCCATCTTGTTACTTCTAAGGTGATTACAAACTAGTTTGGAGATCACAACGCATAGTTTTCCCAATTCTCATTACTAGGTTACAACACATATGTGCATTGTTATTGGTCCCAAGCTGTTTGAGGAGTGATGTGTTATTAGCAGCCAAAATAACAACCTTTTTCATATGGAGGTTTCTCCTAGAATTATCTGATCTTGCTTCTCTTTTGCCAACTATAAACCTGTTGCAAGTCCTGGGCCTTACTGCTATGCTCCTTAAGGTCTTGTAATCAGCCTGTTACTGACTTAAATTCCTGATAGATGTGTCACCAAAATTATCTAATTTTGGGAAAGTCTTATGCTTCCTTATTATAACTTAGAGGCCAGTATGCTTGTAGTAAACCAAGATTATCTGGATCTGTTTACAAGTACACATTTGGAGAGAAAGATATACTTTATCTTCTGGATCTCACCTGCCGCAGTGCCCGGTTGTGTCTCCAAGCAGGAGAGATGCCATAAGGAATCGTGGTGAACATTGAGTATCCTGATATTTAGCTTTTATCGCTTCACACCACTTGCCTCAATCTCTCACTGTTTAATTATAAGATGAATTAGTGGAGAATTTAGGTATTATTCAAAGTCTGTGCTTCCTCCCTCAGTTTAGCCCAATATTAATCAACATTGAATTTTTAGTCACGTTTATCATTGGTTTATTTTTATGAAAACATTTATTAAATACCTATTATGTGTCAGACACTGCTAGCTCTTTAAGATATAAAGGTGAGGAAAATGTTGAAGTCCCTCATATCAAAAACTATAGAGCTTCCTTTTACTTGTATGTTTTCCCATTCTCTAGTCTGGATAAGAAAGAATGAAATAGATTGCTCTCATTGAGGTATAAGAAAAGCTTGTGCTTGTTCAACCTACTGTGTGTGACTTGGGAGTAGAACTGTTAAAATATGATAAATATGATAACTTTATCTTTGGTTTAAAAAGAAACATGAGTTTGGACTACATTATATTGACCCCTAGAAGGATTGATTTTCTTTTCTTTTTTTTTTTTTTTTTGAGACGGAGTCTTGCTCTGTCACCCAGGCTGGAGTGCAGTGGCGCAATCTCTGCTCACTGCAAACTCCACCTTCCGGTTCACGCCATTCTCCTGCCTCAGCCTCCTGAGTAGCTGGGACTGCAGGCACCTGCCACCACGCCTGACTAATTTTTTTGTATCTTTAGTAGAGATGGGGTTTCACCGTGTTGGCCAGGATGGTCTTGATCTCCTGACCTCGTGATCCGCCCACCTCGACCTCCCAAAGTGCTGGGATTACAGGTGTCAGCCACCGTGCTCGGCCGAAGTATTGATTTTCTTGAATTGAATTATGATCTTGGTTTGAGAGAATTTTATTTTAGAATTTATTTCTTGAAATAGTTTTACTCATCTTATGTCCTAGGTATCCTTTCTATTCTTTGATAATAAGAGTTGTAGAGCAGGGTGTGTTTTACTTTGGACTTGGCTGCAAGGAAGGTTGCAATTAAAGTTATTGCTTAGCTAACAAATATATTTTCAATAATATGACCTTGTTATCAGTGCAACTTTCTGCTCTCCTCTACTGCCATCTCTGTGCCCCCACTCTCCAGGTCGTACCTCATATGTTTGTGTTTTTTCTGGACTTACTTATTTCTGAATTTAAGGTCTTGTTTTTGAAATTATATTTATACAACCAGGTAAGGTTTATGATATAATCTATGAACATCCTATAAATTCATATCAGGATTTTACATTTTTTAATTCACTTACTTGACTGAAAACAAATAAAATAACTCCAATTAACAAAATCCCTCAGCCTTCATAAGTCTTCTGTTGGTTTAACATCTTCAAATTTTGTTCTCCTAATATGTGTTTTCATGACTTTAATGCAAGAATTAATGTAAGTAGATGATTCTTTTAGCCATAGGATCAAATATATTACAATATGGGCATTATCTAAATTCCAGAAATCACCTTGACTTAATCTTTTTGTAATATTCCAGTCCCAAGATATCTTAGCTAGTTTACACCAAGTGCCCTGAGGCACTGAACAATTTAAATAATGAAAATCTGGCAGCTGTTGGCTTCATTGCTTTAAAGACACATTTGCTATCCTGTTGAAATCTATTTTTTCTGTCAGGGCACAGGCATTCCTCATTGCTTACCTTGACATTTTTGTGATATGTTAACAGCAAGTAAAGAAAACTAGAAGTCATATTTGTTTTCACTTTTCAAATATTTATATGTTTACTAAGTAGCAGTTACTAAGTGTTTCACAAGTGCTTCCTTATTTAATCTTCATAAGAATTCACTGTCCTCATTTTACAAAAGTGGGATTTAGAGGTATAGAGAGGTTAATGAGTTGCCCAAATTGTATATACCCAAGTAAGCAAGAAAAGTCAATATTTAACTGCCAGCTTTCTCCTTCCAAAGTACATCTCCTACCAACTCCTCTCTGCTGTCTCCCAAAATATAAAACAAGAATACACCGAAGAAATAATTAGCATCTGAGGGGGTTGGGCACAATGGCTCACACCTGTAATCCCAGCACTTTGGGAGGCCAAGGCAGGTGGATCACTTGGAGCCAGGAATTCGAGACCAGCCTGGCCAACATGGTGAAACCCCACCTCTGCTAAAAGTACAAAAATTATCTGGGTGTGGTGGTGCTCGCCTGTATTCCCAGCTACTCTGTAGGCTGAGGCAAAAGAATTGCTTGAGCCTGAGAGGTGGAGGTTGCAGTGAACTGGGATGGTGCCACTGCACTCCAGCCTGGGTGACAAAGCAAGACTCTGTCTCAAAAACTAAGAAAAAAGAAAATCAGCATCTCAGGAATTAACATTTTTATAAATAGCAAAAAAAGGAATATTTATTTTATATAAAGAGTTTTTAGGAAGGTTGAATCTCAGATGTATAATGGAAAATGTGAGATTCAAACATATATTCCCCATGCGGGAGTTCTCATTTATGCCAATGAAAGATTGAAACTTGCTTAGTTCTAACTGTTCTGCACAGACGAGTTCTCATTAGCTGAACTCCGATTGGCTGGGTCAGCTAAGCTCTAAGTGGTTGGTTTCCAACAGGGAAACCAGAAGTCTCTGTAAGATGTTTCTTTCAACATCTGTGTTTGAAAGGGTGCGTGATGGAGCGGTTTCTGGTCACAGCTTATTTTGACTTGCACAACAAAGACTGGTTTGGCCAGATTGTAGAAAAAAAGGTCTTGTGGTATTTCTACAACATATTTCTGTGAACATAGAGTACATGATCAGTCTCTCACCCAGCCATGGCCACCAGTTTCTGTTTTAATTTTGATCATCTCAGTTAGCTACAGGGAGTTCATTTTATCTGTAGGCTGAGGGCATACTTTGATACTTGCCAGCTATGAAAATTAAGTCTAACTTAAATTTTTCTTTCATAGATTATGTTTTAGTGTTGTATCTAAAAACCCATTATCAAATAGAAGTCCACACACTTTCTCTTTCGTTTTCTTTCATATTTTGTAGTTTCACATTGGCTACTTAGGTCTATGATCTATTTCGAGTCAATCTGTGCAAAAGCTGTAAAGTCTGTTTCCAGGTTCAATTTTTTGACCATGAATGGCTAATTGTTTGAACATCATTTGTTGAAAAGATTTTCTTTCTTCCTTGGATTGTCTTTACCTCTTTATCAAAAGTCACCTGGGAGTATGTATGTGGATATATTTCTGGGCTATTTTGCTCCACTGATCTATGTGTCTATCTTTCACCAATATCATGTTAACTTATCTATGGTAGATTCATCGTATCATTTGAAATTGGGTAGTATGTATCCTCCAGCTTTTCTTCAAGCATGTCTTTTATGGTGATGCAGAAGTGGTTTAGACAAATCTAAGCATAAGCACATTTGAAAGTATCTGCTTCCATTACTCTGATGATATCTTACTTGCCAATAAAAGTTTAGTGGCCAAATTCAGGAACAATAGAAGGAAAAATATAGAGCACCTGTTGATAGAAAATACAAATACTTTTAATCATATATTCTGAAAGAGATGGTTTCAGAGAGATGAAAAAGTACATCAATTAAATCTGCCACATTCTAGTCTTTTTACAACTTTATTTCCTTTACAGCATTTAAGGTTATCTAAAATTATATCTGAATATTTATTTATTTATTTATTTATTTATTTATGACAGGGTCTCACTCCATTGCCCAGGCTGGAGTGCAGTGGCATGATCTCAGCTCACTGCAACCTCCGCTTCCCGGGTTCAAATAATTCTCCTGCTTCAGCCTCCCGAGTAGCTGGGTCTACAGGTGGGTGCCCCCACACCGAGTTGATTTTTGTATTTTTAGTGGAGATGGTGTTTTGCCATGGTAGCCATTCTCGAACTCCTGACCTCAAGTGATCCACCCCTCTTGGCTTCCCAAAGTGCTGAGATTACAGGCATGAGTCACCATGTCCAGTCTTTCTCTAAATATTTATATGTAATTTTGTGTCTTTCCACAAACAATTTAAGTGTGAAAGGTCAGGCAGGTGGATCACCTTTGGTCAGGAGTTTGAGCTACTTGGGAGGGTGAGGTAGAAGAATCGCTTGAACCTGGGAGGCAAAGGTTGCACTGAGCCGAGATCGTGCCACTGCATTCCAGCCTGGGTAACAGAGTGAGATTCCATCAATAATAATAATAATAAACAATTTAAGTATAAAGTGGGACAATTGTCTTTTTATTATTATAACTCTAGTGCACAGAAAAATAATTGTTCTATGTTCAAAATTAGGTAAATGTTTGTCTAACAAAATAATTTGTTTTTATAATATATAATTTATGAAATATTTTATAGTGTTTACATGAGGAAAGTATAACTAAAGGCTAACTCTGTTTCTGGGCTATGACAAGGAAAGTGATCAAAGACTATTTATGGAAAAGGCAGGGGAGGCCAGGCGCGGTGGCTCAAACCTGTAATCCCAGCACTTTGGGAGGCCGAGACGGGCGGATCACGAGGTCAGGAGATCAAGACCATCCTGGCTAACAGGGTGAAACCCCGTCTCTACTAAAAAATACAAAAAAACTAGCCGGGCGAGGTGGCAGGTGCCTGTAGTCCCAGCTACTCGGGAGGCTGAGGCAGGAGAATGGCGTAAACTCGGGAGGCGGAGCTTGTAGTGAGCTGAGATCTGGCCACTGCACTCCAGCCTGGGCAACAG
>NW_016827519.1:94967-107346 GCF_001698545.2 Rhinopithecus bieti
AAAAAAAAAAAAAGGCAGGGGAAAAAGAAGTATAACTTATGACACCAAATTAAATGACTTATTTTCTCACTTATTTTTTTCTGAAATACTCTATAGCTTCTCATACTATGGACATAATTGTCTCATGGAAATTCTTCTATTCCTTTTCCTCTGGGTATCTCACTGATGATCCACTTATACTTCCATATACTCATCCACAGACTCCTTCCTCATCATACTCTTTTTATATGACTTGTGAATTTCATAACATTCCTTTATTCTGTTTTTTGGGATTTTTTTGGTTTTTGTTTGTTTGTTTGTTTGTTTGTTTTTTAATTCTGTTTTTTGCGGCTCACTGCAACCTCTGCCTCCTGGGTTCAAGCTATTCTTCTACCTCACCCTCCCAAGTAGCTCAAACTCCTGACCTAAGGTGATCCACCTGCCTAACCTTTCACACTTAAATTGTATGTGGAAAGACACGAAATTACCTATAAATACACTCCAACACAGCTTCTGAATTGTCACTTTGCTTGCCCCACTTTCAGGTCAAAAGTGATTATTAAATTAGAAAACTCTAAAAGTGTCCCAATATTTAATGATTAAATAATAAACTCCTTAAACGTCATTTAAATCGTTCTGTGACATCCTATTTATCAATGTTTCTGGTCTTCCCTGTGACTATTTCTATTACCATTTTTGTAAGAGCAAGGGGAATTCTGGTTTGTGGTTAGTGTTAGCTATACATGTATGCCGTTTGAATACTGCCCTCAATGTGGACTTCTATGTGATGTGCTCTTTTTAACATGTGCACTATACTTTATTAAACAGTTAAAGCAGACAGTCATCATAGAGAAGATAAAAGGGGATATGTAAATTAAAGTATTTATAATTTGTTATATTTCTCAGAAATATGTTAAAGTTATGAATTAAACTCTAATAAAACCCTAATGTCTTTAAATATTTTATATTTATTTCTAAAAGAAAGAAAAGCATCTTTTCATTCTAAATTACTAAAATTCAAAAGAATCAAACAAAATTCAAGGAAATTAAAATATAGCAGCAAGGACCAAATTAAAATGTTATTGCTATGCCAAATGTACTACCCATGAGAGCAATGAAAGGAATTATAAAATATGTGATATTTACTGAGAAAGATATTAAATAATTTCAAAATTTATAAATAACACAACAGTATTGAAGGAGTATTAAACAAGACCCGAGTAAATATGAAATCTGTAAATTCATGTTGATGGATGTTAAATTTTATAAAGATATCAATTCGACTTCAATTAATCTATAAAGTCCGTGCACTGGTACTAGATAAAGTACTTTAAAACATTATTTGCTGTGTCTAGTTAAGCTGGCCATAGTCATGGTTCATTAATTCCATTCTGACGTGGAAGGTAAAAAGAAAAAAGCATGTTCAACTTCAACAGAATATATGAAAAATATTAATTTAAAATTTGACAAGTTTGGCAAATGCGGTAAACAAATTTAAGAAATGAAAATGTTTGATGCTAGAATACTAGGGAACAGATATGCACATACACTCTAAATTGATACAATCACTTTTGAGAACAACATTTTAAAAGGTAGTATTTCCACTTTTTCATATATGTCTGGACTACAGCATAAGAATATTAATTATAGCAATGTTTGAAATAATAAAATTTGAAAGTAATTTAATGTATTCCAGTGGGAAAAGAAATGCATAAATTTATTTTTGTTTATTTACCTAATGATACTATATACATAATATGAAATTAGTGAAACCTATACATGTAAGTATAAATATATACACACACACACCAACAACGAAAAATTGCAAATACATAAGTTTGAAAAATAAGTTGTAGAATAAATATAGTCTAAGATTTAAATACATATTGAAGACACATTTTTAGGATTCAAATTTCTCAGAATCCGTGGGCACAGAAAAATCAGCATATACTGTAAAATAAAAGGATGGGAGTGTTAAGCCTTTCCAGAGCTAAAGAAAGTTAGACGTTAGAGGAGTCTGTGATAACAGTTCCCTCATACCTTTCAGGAGTTTCTGGTCTTTTTTAGTGTAGTGAATGTTCGGGTCCAAAGAAGCTTCTGGAATTTATATGTGAGGCCCAAAACCCTCAGCCAAAAGGCAGGAAGAAATACTGTGGTCAGATCACAAAAGGCAAAAACTATAGTTTAAAGAATTCATAGCTCACCTCTCTCCATTATAATTACATGTTTTTACTTTCCTTAGTTGTGTACTCTTTAAGAATGCTATATCTGGGTTTTAAATTTATTTGACTCAAAATGCTATAAAAACATTGAAATATTCCAGAATAATTCTTGGCAAGTCATTTAAAAGAACATCAGTACATTTCCTATGGTGTAATTTGCTTCTTTTAAAATTTATTCAATATTTCCATCTGCTAGTCACTGTTGAAGGAAGTAGAGATAACATATCAAAATCAGTACCTGCCCTAAAATAAATGACAAACTAAAGAGAGGGAAGGTGTACAAAATCATAAAAACAACAAAAAAATTGAAAATGCGTGATATTGTTGAGTTTTATAAAGGACATCAACTGAGGAAATATAGATGGTATCATATGGGCTGGAAGGCAGCAAACAAGAATGATCAGGTATATATAATCAAGAAGGTGAGACTTGGGCTGAGACATGGATACTAACTGGATGATAGCTGTGTGAATTACTGCAAAAAGTGTATTCTAGATCGCAGGAACAGAGGTTCAGAGCTGTGATTTAAATTGCCATATTCGAGAAAGAGAAACACGTCTAAAAATGGGAAAATGTAGTCAGAATATGGTCAGTAGATACAAGTGGGAAGAAGTCATGTTAGAGAAGTGTTTGCCGTCTGGTTGTATAGGATCTTTTTGGTAAGAGTTTGCATTTTACATTAATATTAATAGCAAAGCAGCTTGGAAGTATTTGTTGACTGGTTGTGGGGAGAGGAAAGCAAATGAAAAGGAAAGGGAATTAACTGTAAGATCCAGCATAGGGTTTACAGCATGCCTACATCATCAGGGGGCATTTGATTCTGGTGAACCTCAATGTTTACAGTGACCTGTAGATTCAAAACAAGTGTACCAAGCAGTATAAAATGAATATTTACTTATACCATATTGTTTAACGTATTTTCAGATCCTGCTTTTTTGACTGATAAGCTCTTTTGACTAAATAATGCATGATGTTTGTTTACAGCATCTAAGTGTGGTGATACATTACTTCTTAAAATGTGTACTGAATTAAGATAAATTAAGGCAAAATATCCCTTATGACTATTATATTTTGATCTGTTTTGGTGTACAAACAGCCAAAATTTGAGTAAAGAGAACGTGTGTTCCTTGGACAAAAAAACAGTAACCACTGTGGCACCATGCCTGATCTGAGAATTTAACATCTGCATTTCAAAGCCACATAAGCTTTGGTTCCTGTCCAAGCCATACCTCTCCCGTACCACATCAACCATCTGCTTCCCCATTGTACCACAGATACATGTAAAATAAAGAACATGTCTAAACTGCTCCCTGACAGCTGGCTGCTTTCACTCCTGACCCAGTAGTCTGTGACTTTCTGGCCTCCTGTGAGAGAAAAGAGAAGGTTCAGCCAAGATGATATCCATAGAAAGAGTAATTTGATATATCCCTTTTTATGTTTCTCTGACATTAGAATAGCTTACAACTTTCTTTCACTGCCATAAAGGGAAAGGATATAGAGAGAGAGAGAGTATGTATACGCATACATATATATTGTTAAATCATTTATTGAGAAAACAATCTTTTGAATATTTCTATGTCAGAAACAGAGCTATGTGCTAGTTATATAAGGTTCAAAAAATAAATGGTTATATGTGTATTTCTATGTTTGTTAATTAAAATACACAAATAATTAGTGATATGTTTTATGAAGGTAACAAACTGAATGTGAAAAACAACCAAGGTGTCTGTTCTGCCCATTTCATTACATCTCTCTTCTTGCCATGTTTTGCTACCCTCCACCCCAGTGTTCTCAGATGCGTATGCTCTTAGACGACTTAGTGGCACAAAGTCAATATGGAAAAGCATGTCTGTCCAGTTTTTAATACATACCTAGTGACAATCGTAGCTACTTCTATTCCAACGGTTTTTAGTTTCTTGAAAACTCCCAAAATGTGAGATTTATTAGACAGTTATTCTAGCACAACAAAAGACAACCTCATCTTAGAATAAATATGCTATCAGGGACTGGGAAAGACCTGTGTCATCATTTCAGTACTCCAGAAACTGGCTGTTTAAATGAGGGGATTCAGAAAAAGGAGATAGCAGAGGGTGTTTTAAGATATTTATCCTTCACACATTTTAAACAGGGCTATAAACAGGGATCATCTTTTACTGTGTCTAAATAGGGATCATCTCTTACTGTCTGGTTATGCAGGAGACTTAGTCCCAGGAACTAAGCCACTAAGCCAGTCCTCTGTAGCCCTAAGGCCAAAACTTCTGTCCCTGAATGGATGTTAATGAGCCATCCAAATTGTCCTCATACTCAGGAGTTTTCCCCTGTGACTTTATGTTTTTCTTCACCTAGAATTTCACTTTCATTTTAGCTTAGAATTATATTTGTGGTTATATTTGATCAGCATTTCTAAATATTTCTAATTGTTGGAGATGGGCAGGAGAGAAGAGTAAGTTTACCTTACTATATTCTGCCTTGCTGCCTAAACCAGAAGTTACTCCTGGGTAAACGTTGAGTTGTGGTTTTTCCTATATAAAATTCTATCATCATGCCAGATTTACAGTTGCTTGAAAAGAGCAAACATGTTTTTAGATATGAAAATGTGGAAGCTATATTTTATGTGAAAATAGGATTCATATTATCATTTACAAGCACATAAAATTAACTCCTGTCTCACAGTAAGACTCAGAGAAAATGGAAGACAGGAAATCTCGAAGTTTGATTAGAGATAAAAACATTACTAAGCATGCAGAATGTGAGTGGGGTTCTGGATCATCTAAATAAGAGAAGACAGATTGATAAGGGAAGAGTTTCATTAAGATAAGCTAGGCTGTTGTTTAGCAGAAATTTGGCAGCTTTCTAAGAGGGACATTTTCTACTTCAGAATGAGCCTGGAGTACATCAATCTGTCTATCAATATTATGATTGAAATCCTTACGTTAAGACAAAAAGAAAGTAAGATAAATGTGACTTTCTGTTCAAAATATACTTAGCATCACACATTTCAAAATATTATGTATGGACTATGCTGTTTTCATGTAAAAAACTCAATGCCTCTTTGTTTTTTATAGGCATCACAGTTAATACTCTAAAGGTGAATGTACAACTCTGCCTAAAATTATTTTTTTTATTTTCAATCGTCCCCATGTGTCTAATCATGTTAATCCAACTCAACTGTTATTTCTAGTCTATTAAACTGACTCTAAGCTTCCAGATGCAATAGTAAACAGCAAGGTGCATTTTTATTGCTTTAAAAAGTGAAATCATGTAATACATTTATTTGACAGTTCACTTTATAAAATTATTTTAGTGGAAGTAAGAAGGATTTCAAATTGATTGAAAGATTAGGAGAAATTTGAAAGATAATACCCAGTTTGTAAAGTCTCCATAGTAACTTGGAGAAAGTTGAAAAGCAGTGATATGATTTGGCTGTGTCCCCACACAAATCTCATCCTGAATTATAGCTCCAATAATCCCCACGTGTTGTGAAAGGGACTCATTGGAAGGTAACTCAATCATGAGGGTGAGTTTTTCTTGTGCTGTTCTCATGATAGTGAATAAGTCTCATGAGTTCTGATGGTTTTACAAAGGGCAGTTCCCCTACACATGCTCTCTTGCCTGCCACCATGTAAGATGTGACTTTGCTCCTCCTTCACCTTCTGCTATGACGGTGAGGCCTCCCAGTCATGTGGAGCTGTGAGTCCATTAAACCTCCTTTTCTTTACAAATTACCCAGTCTCAGATTTCTTCATAGCAGTATGAAAATGAACTAATACAAGCATTTTCTGTTTCGTATCGAGTCTAGTTATATGATTCCCTTTTCTATTAATGAACCTTGTTATATGATTTATACATATATAAATTTATAAGTAACTTAAAGAAAATACACCATTACTATTGTGTTCAAATACATACCATATGATTGATATATAAGCCAATAATCTTTCCTAGTATTATACATAGTCTTTTAATATGCATATTCAGTTTTTGTTTATATAACTTCTTATTTTTTAACCCTGGGTGCACTTCAGAATCATGTGGGAACCTTGCATACACTTTTGATATCTGGGCTCAATCCCATCCCTGAAAAATCAAGTTCTTTGGGGTTTGGCATCAATTACCAGTATTTTTTAAATGTTCTCAGAGTTACTTTTATGTGCATCTAACATTAAATGAAAGTTTTCTCTGAAATTCAGGACTATCCTACTTAATGGGACAAAGATGAATTTCAGTGCTGCGGTTATATGAATTAGTAGGACCTTTAATTTGTGGACTTCAAAATCCCCAACTCCTTAAATGAGCCAGATAGACATGAAATAAAGTGAGTTCATGTAATATTTCTCAAAGAGTGGTATCCTGGTCACCTGCCTTGAAAGCAACCAGGGTATGCATTTTAAAATAAAGATTTAAACAGACATAACCTTAATTTTTAAAATCAAAATTCACAAGCTAGCTCAGAAAGAAAACAGAAACGCTTGTGCAAGTTCACACTAATGTGTTCCAGCTAAGTCTTTGTTTTAATTTTCCAAGTTTCTTATGTTTAGAGAATGGAAATAGGGAAGCAATGCAGATTAGAGATATATGATTTTAATACAGAAATATTTTTTTTAAAATTAGAGAATAATAATGGCTTCTAATACTCACTTTTCTGTAATTACTTAAATTGACTGCATATAATTGGATTCTATAATGTTACCATGAAATTTTATATTTTGAAATATTTCTCTTTAAAATATTTTAAATCTATCCAAACTACCTGCCTTTTTAATGTTATCATATAACTTTGTTGATCATGTAATTATATTAAAGAAACCCTTAGAAAACATCTTTTTAGGCCATATTTATTTTTTTTTTCTGGTATATGTTCTTTATTAGTTTTTCTATCTTAAAAACCTCTTACTTAAAAATAATACAATTATTATCAAACCAGCATGTTTCTCATTAGAAAATAATTTCTGTAAATTGTTCATTCATTTGATAAAGGTTTTCTTAATGTTTTCTAAATTTCTTCTATAGTCTAGACACTAGGCATTCCGGTTAATAATGAGATTATTACAAGGTAGATATGGACAAGGTAACTATCTTTTTTAATAAAAATGTAAAAACAAAGTAAACAGATACATCTTAAATATTCTAATGTAATTTGAAGGGAAGACTAATTAGTTTAAGACACAGAGTATGAGAGGGAATTTACATAAGATTTGGTGGTTAAAGTCGCTACCACTAAGGAGGTAACAATCAAGCAGAGACCTGAAGTCTGAGAAGGAGCTGGGCAAGAGTAGAAGCCAAAAAGGCAATAGAATACGAGGGTCTTAGACACAGAGAAAAAGTCTCTGGGGTGAGATATCAATCTGTAAGAATTCTGTGTATAGATGGGTAGTAGAGATTCTATATGTGGATGAGACAGCTCTGAAAGCAAGCTTATAGATTAGAGGGGTGCAATGGTCAAGGGCAGAATTTTCAGGATTTGCTGCATTTTAAGGCCAAGAGGAGGAGGAGGAAGAGTCAGTGAAGCAAGAGATCAGAAGAGCCAATCTTAGAAGCCTATGAGAAAAATGGTTTATGGAAAGGGTGGGTAACAAAGGTCAGGCTTGCCTACAGGACAATTAAGGGGTGGGCCAATGATGTACTTAAAACATGGAGGTTTTGGTAACTTTTGGAGGAACTGTTTAAATGAGTGCTTTAGTTTATATGCATCTTTTTGAAATACAAAATAGTATTTGGTTTATTAACAATACCCAACCAAGTATCTAAGTCAATATCATCTTTACATTCGTTTACCAGTTCTTCTACCCACTAAAGATAGAAGTCCATAGTGATGTTTGGAATTTAATAATTCTATGGAAATAATTGCAAATGTTTATGTCTGAGTCATGTAGGACAAAGGTATCTACTACATATAATTTGTAAACATTATTTTATTATTGCAAATATATACAACCTAAATCTATCATTTTAACCATTTTTAAGTGTACAGTTCTATAGTATTTAGTATATTCACATTGTTCTGCAACCATTACCAACATCCATTTACAGAATGCTTTCATCATTTCAAACTTAAATTCTGTGTCTGTTAAACTACAGCATAAAAATGGATAATTTTGAGTAGCTATTTTATCTTTGAGAGAGTGATAGGCTCCTACCATGAATATTATACTTAAAGAATATTATGCTGTTAAACTGAAGCTCATATAATTTAAACTGCTTTCCAAAGTTTATGCACTAATAAGTGGCAGAATAGATATTTACATTTATAATTATCTAAAGCTCAAGGTTTTTCCTCTATGTATCGTGTATGTGAAATAGAATGAGAGAAAAATCAAAGATAGCAAATCAGTCTATGTTAACTCTGCTTCCAACTACAAAAAAGCAACAATCAGCTGGGCATGGTGGCTCATGCCTGTGATCCTAGCACTTCGCAAGGCCAAGGTGGGCAGATCCCCTGAGATTAAGAGTTCAAGATGAGCCTGGACAACGTGGAGAGAAACCCATTTTCTACCAAAAATACTAAACATTAGCTGAGCGTGGTGGCACACGCCTGTGGTCCCAGCTACCCAGAAGGCTGAAGTAGGAGGATCACTTGAGCCTGCGAGGAAGAGGTTGCAGTGAGCCAAGACTGTGCCACTACAATCCAGCCTGGGTAACAAAGTGAGACTGCCCCTCACAAAAACAAAACAAAACAAAACACAAAACAAAACAAAGCAACAATCATTGAGTTAAAAAAATAAAAAAGAAAGAAAAGTTAAAATGTCCAGAATTAAAAGGTCAATAACGAAGCCCTGTCGATGTGAATATGATTTGAGTTATTTGCACCTTATTTCTAGGGCTAACATTTGGAAAAAGCATAAGAGGTATTAATCTCTACTAAAAATCTGGTGCATTTTTTTTTGGTATAATAATGTATGGTCTCACTTTTTTTTTCAGTCTCAACCTAAGACCTCTCTTTAGAGGTAAATAGGAAGTGCCCTCTGTGTGCATCCATGCACTGTGTATTAGTCTACTCGTTTCTATAGCAGAGTATCACAGGCTGGGTGGCTTAAACAACAGAATCGTATTTTGTCACAGTTCGGGAAGCCAGAAGTCCAAGAATAACGTATCAATTAGGTTGGTGTCCTCTGAGGCCACTCTTATTGGTTTGTGTCTTACCGTTCTGTCCTCACATGGTCTTCCCTCTGTGTATCTGTGTCCTCATCTCTCATAAACACAACATTATATTGGATTAAGGCCTACCTTCATAACTGCTTAATCTTAAGTATCTCTTTAAAGACCCTGTATCCAAATACAGTTGCCTTCTGAGCTACTGAAGTTCGAACATCAACATACGAATTTGGTGGGGGGGGACACCCTTCAGCCTGACACATAACAGACTTATGTTTAAAACATCTGCTCTGTATGAAATTTGGAAGATTTTATTAAATATTTTAGCACTAGCTTTGTGATGTTTAACACTAAAAATAAGTAGCTCAGAAGGAGACTATTTATCCTTGTTGTTATAAATAATATTTGCTCTATTGGGACAATGTAAAGATAATACACTTAAGTTGAAGAGAGACTATATATCAAATATAGTTACAGTCAAAAGACAGAGTGTTTTCTGCTCAATAGTTTTCATTTCATACACTTTCTAGTCCATTATCTGTGGGCCTTCAACTAGGTTTTAAAAACCAGACAAAAAAATTAGCTCCATTATGAACTGTCAGCAAAGATTTCGGCATTACAAAAAGAACAGGTGAGGAAAAGGGATAACTTCTTTGTCTCAGAAAATAGAAGTATCGTGTTTGCAAACCTTAAAAGTTGCAGATCTGGTTTCACCTCGGCCATTAAATGTGTGCAAAACAGGATGACAAATCATCTCAGGCTATTTATTTATTGTTATCACAAATAATACAAAATAAAGATCAGCATCTTCATTTCTTGGGCTGGAAGACTTCAACATTTCCAAGGTGATCTGACAGTTGGCCAGTGTGTTCTTTCTAAATGAAAGGTTTGCCACTCCAATAACATACTGGGAAGGTGTTTTAGCTATTACCAGGCTACTAGGACATTATTTAGCAACAGTAAAGAATAAATAAATGATTTATATGAACATACTGTAGCATAATGAATTCTAAATCTTCACTTCAAAAAAAAAAAAAAATGCCAGGATTTTTGGCTGGTGTCTTACCATATAAGACTATTCAGGGTGCTGAAGCAGGAAACTCACTTGAACGGGGATGCAGAAGTTGCAGTGAGCTGAGATTTTGCCACTGCACTCCAGCCTGGATGACAGAATGAGTGAGACTCTATCAAAAACAAAAAAAGCCAAAACACTAACAACAAAACAGAGAGACAAACAAAAAACACCTGGAAGGACCAATGTAAAGTGAAGTCTCACACTTTCACGGGTTTCCAACCAGAAACAGCCTACACCTCATCCTTTACCCTACTTGAAGATTGGAAGACAAATCCCCTTCTGTGTTTGGGCAGAATTCAGGTGGGGGGCTGAGGGCAGAGAAATAAGTTTTACAAAGATGTATACCCAGGTTACATAAATGTACAATTACCAAGCATTCTCTTTTCTACCCTGTATAAGATATAAGCAGTTACAGATTTTTTTGTATGTCTTGGAAGAATTAAGAAGAATTGTGACTTCTTTGAAGGAGGAATTATTTACTTATTCAAGTCATTGAATATTTCTCTTGAATTTATACTTTTCATGTCCATTCTAATTTTTAGTCTCACATCAGTTCTTGATCACGAATCATTTCGCCTGGTGCCAGCACTTCCGTCTGACCTTCTCTCGTTTCTCCTGAGCTCTAACTTCACTCCAGTCACTTTATCCATATTGCTGACTGTCTACTGTCTAAATCAAAATCTGTAATACATAATTCCTCAATCTGTAAACCGTCAGCAGCTCCTCAGCAACTATCAGATCAAGTCTGGCAAAAAGCCACACTTGTAGCCTGTAATTTTCCAATTTCAATCCCAATCACTCTCTTCGTCATTCATACCAGATTATAAGTCCATGGCTTTCATGTGTAGGGACCTCAAGTCATTTTGTTCTCTTTGCTTGTAATATACAAAACATAGTGAATTAAATTTTGTGATTGACGAGGAACATTCCCTATGAATATGGATTTCTACTGAAGTTACTTTGCAAGAGGATGTGTTTTTTTAACAATGAATCAACATTTAATTGCCATTATGACAACATGAACATAACTCTCCATGAATTTTACATTATGCACCCTGCATTTCCTTATGATGTTTATTAACTAAATCATGTGGTCTTAAAGTTGAATTCTTATGAGCATTCCGACTATTTCTGTTTGTTGTTCAAGTATCTTTAAAGTGTTGTCTAACTGACTGCTTGGGTATTTTCAGAAGAACACAGAAAATACATTTTTATTATTTTCAAAACAATAATAACTAGTTTAAAAGAATCTAGATTATTATTAAATAATCTAGATTAAAATAAAATAAACTAGATTAATTAAAATAATCATTTGTCCAGAACTTACAAAGCAAAAAGTACTATTCTAATCACTTTTCATGAATGAACCCATTTAACACTCATAATAACTCATGAAGTATGTGCTATTATTATCCTAGTTTTATAAACGAGATCACAAAAGCATGAAGAAAAAGTATCTTACTGAGCATTACAAAACCAACCAAGTGTTGAAGCTTAAATTCAAATTTAAATTCAAGATATCTGGCTCCAAATTCTGTGAATGATAAACTAATCCTCAAAAATGTCCCTTTTGTCTATACTAGGAAGAAAGTCAATGACCTTTTTTTGATAGAATAATGTTTGTTTTTAATGTTCTCTTTTTTAAAGGAGCTATATCATGTATTAGTTAAAATTTTGGGGAGATTTTAAAATTATGATGTAAAAATATAATGATATGCCATTAAGTTGGTACAGTTATTGTTAGATAAAAATATTCATAGTCTTTAGGTAGTAAATTATTCTCCTTTTCAAATGTAAAATAGTACAACCTTCCTGGCTAACATGGTGAAACCCCATCTCTATTAAAAATACAAAAAATTAGCTGGGCGTGGTGGCAGGCACCTGTAGTCCCAGCTACTCAGGAGGCTGAGGCAGGAGAATAGCATGAAGCCAGGAGGTGGAGCTTGCAGTGAGCCGAGATCTCGCCAGTGCACTCCAGCCTGGGTGACAGAGCGAGACTCTGCCTCAAAAA
>NW_016827519.1:109627-111386 GCF_001698545.2 Rhinopithecus bieti
TTTTTTTTTTTTAAATGGAGTTTTGCTCTTGTTGCCCAGGGTGGAGTGCAATGGCAATGGCAATGGCAATGGCATGATCTTGGCTCACTGCAACCTCTGCCTCCTGGGTTCAAGGGATTCTCCTGCCTCAGCCTCCCAAGTAACTAGGATTGCAGGCATCTGCCACTACATCTGGCTAATTATTTGTATTTTTAGTAGAGATGGGGTTTTACCATGTTGGCTAGGCTGGTCTCAAACTCATGACCTCAGATGATCCACCAGCCTCGGCCTCCCAAAGTTCTGGGATTACAGGAATGAGCCACCACGCCTGGCGACTATGGGCCTTTTTTTTTTTTTTTTTTTGAGACGGAGTCTCACTCTGTCACCCAAGCTGGAGTGCACTGGCCAGATCTCAGCTCACTGCAAGCTACGCCTCCCAGGTTCACGCCATTCTCCTGCCTCAGCCTCCCGAGTAGCTGGGACTACAGGCGCCCGCCACCTCGCCCGGCTAATTTTTTGTCTTTTTTAGTAGAGACGGGGTTTCACTGTGTTAGCCAGGATGGTCTCAATCTCCTGACCTTGTGATCCGCCCGCCTCGGCCTCCCAAAGTGCTGGGATTACAGGCTTGAGCCACCGCGCCCGGCCGACTATGGGGCTTTTAAGAACATTTCAATTTATTCCAGGTTTTATTAATTTACTCAGATGTATTTAGAACAATATTTATTGCAAGGAACATTGTGGTTTTTGTACTAGACCATTGATTACTCACTGTTCAATGTGGACAATGCCTACACATTCCCATACCAGATCTTGTTTAATGTAAATTGTTTTTCCAACTGTCTGGACGCACATAATTAAGACCAACGATCCTGGAGTTAAGTCTCTTCTCTTCAACTTACTAGCAATTTTTCTTAATCTTTTGAAATGATTATATGACTTTTCCTTTTAATATTTTTTATCGGTATGCTAAGTGCATTCTGCTCATGCTCTGTAAATGAAATAACAATGCCTGGAAGACAATGCTTCTTTTTACAGCATGGTTTAGTGAATATTTTAACTTCACTGTGGAGACCGACTTCTCAGAAAAAAAGAGCCCTTTCACAGTATTAATGCTTATTGACCCTGTAACTCATCACCTAAGAGCTCTGATGAAGATGCACAAGGAGATTAATGTCCTTTTCATGCCTGCTGACACAACATCTATTCTGCATTCTGAATCAAATATTAATTTTCACCTTCAAGTCGTATTATTTAAGAATACATTTCATAATTCTATAGCTGTCATAAATAGTGATTCCACTGATGAATCCAGGCAAAGTGTAATTAAACACTTCTGGAAAGGATTCATCATTCTAGATGTCATTAAGAACATTCATGAGTCATGGGAGAAGTTAAAAATATTAATGACAACGGATTTTTGGAAGAAATTGATTCCAATATTCATGAGTAACTTTGAGGGGTTCAAGAATTCAGTGGAGGGAGTAACTGCATATGTGTTAGAAATAGTAAGAAGAATAGAATGAGAAGTGGAACCTGAAGACATGACTGAATTGCTGCACTCAAGATAAAACTTGAACAGACAAGGCGTTGCATTTTATGGATGAACAAAGAAAATGATCTATTGAAATGGAATCTCCTTCTGGTGATGATGCTGTGAACATTGTTGAAACAACAACATACAGTTTAGAATATTACATAAATAGTCTAGTTTATAAAGCACTGGCAGGATTTGAGAGGATTGATTCCAATTTTTTTTTTTATTTTTTTTTATTTTTTTTTA
>NW_016827519.1:112311-121625 GCF_001698545.2 Rhinopithecus bieti
TGCTAAGATGATGGTTTCCAGCTGCATCCATGTCCCTACAAAGGACGCAAACTCATCCTTTTTTATGGCTGCATAGTATTCCATGGTGTATATGTGCCACATTTTCTTAATCCAGTCTGTCACAGATGGACATTTGGGTTGATTCCAAGTCTTTGCTATTGTGAATAGTGCTGCAATAAACATACGTGTACATGTGTCTTTGTAGTAGAATAATTTATAATCCTTTGGGTATATACCCAGTAGTGGGATGGCTGGGTCATATGGTACATCTAGTTCTAGATCCTTGAGGAATATTCCAATTTTTAAAGAAGTTCTACTGTGGGTAAAATGATACCAAACATCATTACATGCTACATATAAATTTTTCATGAAAGAAAGAATCAATGCAGAGTCAATTCACTGTTGTCTTATTTTAAGAAATTGCCACAGCCACCCCAATCTTAAGCAACCACCACTCTGATCAGTTTGTAGCTAGCAACATTGAGGCAAAATCCTCCACTAGCAAAAAATTATTGCTGACTGAAGGCTCAGATAATCATTAGCATTTCCTAGCAATAAAGTCTTTTTAAATTAGGGTATATACATTTTTAGACATAATGCTATCACACACTTAATATACTACAGTATAATGTAAGTATAACTTTTGTATGCATTGTGAAACCAGAAGAATAGTGATATGATTTTGATAACTGATACGGTTTTTATCTGTTTTCCCACCCAAATCTCACCTCGAATTGTAGTCCCCATAATCCCCATGTGTCAAGAGGGAGACCAGGTGGAGGTAATTGGATCACGGTTTCCTCCATGCTGTTCTTGCGATAGTGAGTGAGTTCTCATGAAATCTGATGGTTTTATAAGCATCGTGCATTTTTCCTGCTTTCACTCACTTCGTCCTGCCAACCTGTGAAGAAGCGCCTGCTTCTCCTTTGCCTTTCCCCATGATTGTAAGTTTCCTGACTCCTCCTCAGTAATGTGAATCTGTGAATCAAGACTCTTTCCGTTATAAATTATCCAGTCTCCATTTTTTTCTTTATAGCAGTGTGAAAATGGACTAATACGCTCGGTTTATTACAAAGTTAGCTTTATTGTGGTGATTTTAACCAAACCCACAATTTATGCTTGTGTGTATGTATTTGGTATGTAAAGCCAAGTGGGTAAAGATAGAACATTTAGAAACTATTTTAGTGAAATGGGCGCTTTATTATATGGTAAGGCCAAAATACGCCTTGCACTGTGCACTTCCTCCAATCCTTGGGTCTCTAACCACTCGCACTCCTTTTGACATTCGGGGTTCTCCTCTGGTGACATCTTACACTATATTTAAAGATTATAGTTGAACTTCATGGAAATGTGGATCTAGACCATTCTGTCCTCTAAGAAGTGCTCTAACTTCTTAGAATGTTGACTACTCCTGAAAATTTATTTTTTTTGGCTTTAGAGTATAAGAAATCTAAAAATATAGGGTATTTAAATCATTGTACAGGTATTCCTTTAGCTCCTACCAAGATGCTTAATAATATTTATTGTGTAGTACTACATATATGTCAATTCAGAAGGAATGCATATCTCAAAAAATTAATAATTTGTCTGCAGACATGAGAAAAGTGGGAGGGTAGCTTGCCTGGCGTGAGCTGGTTAGTTAATGGAGAATCAGTATGGAGACCCTCATGTACTCTTTTCTAGTCCAAACTCTTATTATTGGCTTCACCATGTGGCCTCATATTTATTGCATTGATTCAGAATCTTATTTTCTTTTTGTAACTTCTTTGTTTCTACCTATTTTCTTCCAACATCTGAAGATTTCTGAACAGGCAAGTTGTACTAAAGCACCATTTTGAGTGAATGAATTTGTTTCATATGTGAAACAAATGGTGGCCATATCACAGATAAATCGTCCCAAAATGTATTTGTTTATAAGCAACCTAGAACTTTATTGCAATATTTTTACCCTTGGAAATACTCTGGGGAATAAATTCTTATTTTCAGCTTTTAGCCTCACCTCTCTTAATAAAACGAATAAAGGGCCTAGAAATTGTTCTATCATAGGTCTTTCTAGTTGACAGAGTTTCTGTTCCCCAATTATTCATTTGTTTTCATTCTGCTGTGTTTTTTAAGAGTTTTACAGAACACGACTTAAAAGGCTCAATTTAATGAGCCTGTTTTGCAATATAGTTACCAAAATAACATAGACAGTGCGCTTAGACACAAACTCAAACAGGACTTGGAAATGAATCGGTACAAAACCTAAACCCTCTATTGTCTTTACTTTGTTTCTTCTTTTCAAAATACCAGACAATTAAGTCACTGTAAGAAAACAAACAGAAACACAAGAAATGTAGCACAATTTAAAGTTGTTTTGTTGTTGTTGTAGTTGTTGTTTTAAATAAGATGCTATTTTCAGTTACAAGCCTTCTTGGTACATGCCCTTCTTAATGTAAATTTAATTCAACAGGTAATTTCCAAATGGAATGTTTACAGTGAAAACAAAAAATAGGCACGTACCATCATAAAACATTTCCAAATGGTAGGTTACATGGTCTGTTCTGATGATCTGATAGTTGTGTTTTAATCAACATTTTGATACCAGAAATTGCAAAATTTAATAAAACAACAACTATATATTGTTTTTTCCACTGTTATAGGACTCAAAATTTAATGTTAAAATATAGACATTTTGGCTGAAGAGGAGAAAGCCTGGGAAAAGAAGTGGAATGGGTCAAAGAAAATTTAATTAGGCATCTACTATGGACAATATATTTTGTTAGAATTTCTGTATATTTTTATTTTATCTACTTTCAACAACATCTTAAAATGGGAACTGGTGTATCTCTACAGAACAAATATCAGAGCATCAGTGAAATAAAGTAACTTTGCCATGTTGATATAGTTAAAAAGTGGTAAAGGAATTTGAACCTCCAGTGGGCTGACTTTTCACTCTTTTCATTATATTACGTTATCTGAAGAAATGGTTTATAAACTAACACACATTTGTTTTGTACCTACTCTGTACTTCTCAGACGTGTTACATACACATCATTATTTTCATTTTCACCAAGAAGAAAGAGACTCAGAAATGTTGTTTGTGTTCTCAGGAACCAACCTCCAAATAGTTTGTGATAATGATTTCAACACTCTAAAGATACAGAAAAATAACCTGTAAGAATGCGAAAACAAGGACAAAATAGAGACTTTTTCAATTTCTGTTTCTTTATTTAAAAAATGCTTGTTTATTTTGATGTTGTAACTTTTTGTGTTTTGGGTGTTAGAATGTACAAGTTAGTAGTTGGATTTGTTTTTTGTTTATTTGTTTTAACGTCCAATTTTACTACTGGCAATCTCAGTTTTTGTTATTAGTACTTAATTTTACTATCCTTTATAATACAAAAGTTTAAAAACCTGTATGTTTATTAAGTTAAGCTAATTTTTACAGCTAGTGTTTGGTAAATTTGGGACTGAATTCTAGATCAAAGCCTCTTCTTTCCCTATTACAGTGAAGTTTTGTTGATCATTTGGCAAGACACCAGTATAGCAATCATTCCCATCATGGATTGTAGGTTCTTTCTGATGCAAAGAGGTAAGTAATTAGAAAGATTTACTTATCTATATAGTTTTGGTGTTATCATGAATGCTTTTGTTGCTAAATTATCACATTTTGGCAGATGGCAGATTGTCTTCAAAAAGAATAGAAATAAACTGATTATTCTGGTGGTATTGGTGGATATTTGCATGTAAGAGAGTGGATGTGTAATCATTTTAATAAAGACACATTTGTGACTCATTCCATTTCATAATTTACAGACCCAGCTGTGCCCTTCCCTAGGTCTTCTGTATAATTAAATGAGAAAGCTGCATACGGAAGCAGCTGAAATTGTATATGATTTTCTGATCAAACTGCATAATAAACTGCAAAATAAAAATTAAAACTGAAATGACATTCATTGTAATAAAATTTGAATTTCCATTTTTTTTCTAATCAGGATAAATTTTAACTCATCAAGATAATATGAATGTTTTGAAGACCTGTGCCTAGCCTTTCATAGTACTCTGTTCAGTTCTCAAACTTCACACGTTTGCTTTTGCTTTCTTTAATATAAAAGTAGTCCCTCTACCAATCATGCACTATATCTAAATACATCTATATCTATTATTTCCAAGTTACAATATATTGCTTAATCCAATGTGACCCCATCTTTAAAAAAAACATACGATGACATTTTCATTTGTTCAGCAAAGACACTCTGCTTCAAATTGAAGCAGAATGTAAAGTCTATGTTTTCAAGAACTATACTGGTTTAAATATAATAATTATAAATAAGTATATGAGCCACCTCTACACAGATACTCAGGGTTCTTATATATGGCAGTGCCTCTTTTTAAAATGACAAAACATTCATGTTTCTGTCAAAATTGATTGATATGTGTTGGTTTTAAAACAACTTTTTTAAATGAATTTTTTTCTAAATATGAGTGGGAGAGAGGGAGATCGTAACTTAGTTTCTACTTCTGCTGCTATAACAAGATACCATAGACTAGATAGACTAGGTAGCTTAAATAATAAATAAACTCTTATTTTTAATCATTCTAGAGGCTAGGGAGTCCAAGATATAGACGCAGGTAAATCTGTTGTTTGGTGAGAGCACTCTTGCTGGTTTGCAGACAGCTGTCTGCAATGTATTCTTACATGTTAGAAAGAGGATGCAAGCTTTTACTAGGACACAGATACCATCATGAAAACCCACCCACATTACCTAATTACCTCCCAAAGACACCGCTTCCTAATACCACCCCATTGGCTATTAGGGTTTCAACATATAAATTTTGGAGAAACACAAACATACAACTTATGAGAGAGAGAGAGAGAGAAGTGTCTTTTTGTTTTGTTTTGTTTTGTAGTGCAGTGGCACAATCTCGGCTTACTGTGACCTCCCCAGTTCAAGTGATTCTTCTGCCTCAGCCTCCCATATAGCTAGGATTAGAGGAACCCGCCATCACACCTGGCTAATTTTTGTATTTTTAGTAGAGGCGGGGTATGGCCATGTTGGCCAGGCTGTTCTCGAAGATATTTTATTATTTTTTTAATAGAAAAAAAAACTATTTGATACATTTCATTTGTTCCTCTTTTTATCTCTCTCCACACCCCCTTCCAGTCTCCCTTCCTCCTCCTTCTCCCGCCTCCGTCCCATTTTTATATTCCAAACTATTATCCATTAAGAAGAGTTTATTGTCCTTGACTGGTGGGTCTGTGGAGAATCACGAGAGACACTTTTCTAACAGGCAGTCCCCAAACAAGAACTTTCTATGTTCTTTGATCAGTGTACATTCAGTTCAGTTCCCTTAGATACCCCTCAGCACCATCCAAAAACCAAGGGTTTTGTTTTACGGTGTTTGGAAACCTAATCTCCAGTGCCACCAAGATCCTCAATCTTAGAAGGACCACAATTTTTAGAGGAAGGCAGACTTGAGTTGGAGCTTGCCAGTAATAAATCCATGGCTTTGAGAAAGTTGCTTATTTAGTTATCATTTCATTCTCTTAAAATAGGTTAAAAACAGCTTTTCATTGGGATTAAACCCCAGAGAGGATGCAGTGTAACCTATTTCAGCATATGCCCTAAAGAGGCATCTAACAGAAAACAGCAAATCACCACCTCCCTTTGTCTTTCCATAAGTCAGTTCATCTGAAACCTGCAAGCAATATTATTTACCTTTTAAGATAGTGGTGAAGTTCAAATGAGATTTTTCATGAAAATGAAATAAACATCTCTAGCATATAGTAAGCACTCAGCAAATGTTAACCAATATAAATATACTATTATGTTGAAATGCAATAAGCAAAAATGTTTGGGCAGATTAGACCAGTATATACACACACACACACACACACACACACACACATATATATATGTACACACACACATCATATAAACATTTAATATATATATGTAAAATGTTATATATATAATGTGGTATATATATGTGTGTACATATTATATATATATAATATATAAATATTGAGGGCGGGCACAGTGACTCATACTTGTAACCCTAGCCCTATGGGAGGTTGAGCTGGGAGAACCACTTAAGGCCAGGCATTTGAGACCAGCCTGGGCAACATAATGAGACCCTATCTTTAAAAAGACAAATCAGCTTGGCTTTGTGGTATGAGCCTGTACTCCTAGCTACTCAGCAGGCTGAAACAGAAGAACCGCTTGAGCCCAGGAAGTTGAGGCTGCAGTGAGCTATGATTGTGCCTTGGAACTCCAGTCTAGGCCAGAGATTTGTCTCTGAAAACTAATAATAATCTCTGAAAAATAACAAGAATTATATATATATAAACATAACTTTTAAAAAATACAAATAACATCAATTATTACTTAATATACACATTTTAATAATTGTCATCATTTTGCTTGCTTGTCAGTTCTAATTCAACTGTCTTATCTTGACAGGTGACTGAAGATAAGTTCATAAAAGTAATGATAAAACATGTTAGCAATGTAATTTAGTTATTGTGCTTCCATTATAAGTATTATCTTCAATTATTGATTACAGAAAATCAGAGTAACTTTTTAGGACACATTTATATTTTGTTCTTTGTTTAATCTAGATAAGATTAATCATAATTATTTTAATAGGAAATATGCATATTTCAAAGGGTCTCAAACTATGAATAATAATTGTGAACTCTCACATGACCATCCTTGAAACATGATGTCTTGCTGAAAAAGACAATAAGCATCAATTGATATGCTAATTATCAGCAAGCTTAATTTATTATTCTTTTCTATAAGTAAGCATTTATAGCAACTTGGATATATTCTTCATCTGTGTATAATAGCTTGCTTTGCATATCCCCTATGAAACATCAGCTAAGTTGAATACCCCTGGTTTGGGGGATAAAATGAAGTAAATATATAGCAAAAGAGGGAGCTATTAAAAATAAAATATTATTAGAAGAGTTGTCTTAATAAGAAATAGGACATAATTGTCCCAAACAATCATAGTAGGTATCTGGGACTCAAAACAAGTGTAGGGAAGAGTGGGAAAAGCACTTATTCCTAAAAATCTGCTAAAGATGAAGATTTAAAAATGCAGGAATTTATATTCTCTTTTCTGAACATACTGTCATCAAAGAGCATGGCCTACATGGTTGGCCTGAAAGCTTTTTTGACAAATGGCACACGATTTGAGGCAGAGGCTTAGAGGATAAAAAATCTATTACATGGTAAATAAAAGTTGCAAACCCTGTAGAAAATGAATATTACTCTGAAGTCATATTTCTATAATGGAGAATTTCTGAAAAATGAGAGAAGTATTTAAAAGATAGATAAGCTTACTCTATATTTCTGATTACTAGGAAAATGAACTTATGGTGAGATCTGCCAATATGAAATTGAAAGTGAAGACAAATTTGAGAAACACCTGAACACTAAATGTGTTCCCCAACCATCCTGCAGAGGAATAGGGTAAAAGTCCTATGAACTTAAAGTGTTTGAGCTCAGCCTCCATGCTTATCATTCAATCTCATGGGGACAGTTAGTAGGACGAAAGAAAACTAAAATAATTAAGAACAAAGAAGAAAAACCTGTATTTGGGAATGTAAATTACTATATCCACTATGGAGAACAGTATGAAGATTCCTCAAAAACTAAAAATAAAATTATCATATGATAAAGCAGACCCACTGCTGGGTATGCAAGAGAAAGAAAATCAGTACATTTGAGAGATTTCTCTACTCCAATGTTTACTGTGGCACTATTCACAATAGCCAAGATATATTAACCTGTGCCCATCAACAAATGAATTGATAAAGAAAATGTGGTATCTATACATAATGGGATATTATTCAGATATAAAAAAGAATGAAATCCTGTCATTTGCGATAACACGAATGCAACTGGAGGACATTATGTTAAGTGAAATAAACAAGGCACAGAAAGACAAATATCACCTGTTCTAACTCATATGTGGGAACTGAAAAAAAATGAATTCGTGGAAATAGAATGATGCTTAGCAGAGGCTGGGAAGGGTAGGGGGAAGAGTATGATAAAGAGGGGCTGTTTAATGGGTAAGAAATACAGTTATATAAAAGGAATAAGATCCAGTTTTAGGTAGCAGCACACGAGGGAGATTATAGTTAACAATTTATTGTAAAATAACTGAAACAGTGGAATTGGAATATTCTAACACAAAGAAATATTAAATGCTTGAAGTTATGAATGTCTCAGTTATCCTAATTTGATCATTACACATTGTATGCTTCTAGCAAAATATCATTTGTACTCCACAAACATGTACAACTATTATGTATCTATAATAAATAAAAGTTAAAAATAAGTTTTAAAATGTTGTGAGACCAACATCTATACACTGCAAGAGTGGATAAGTCTTCAGTTTGAGTCTAGTTACTACATAATAAAGAAAACAAAATACAACATACAAACAAAAAATCCTAAGTAATGAAAATCAGAATACATAGTTTCTACATTATAAATGTTGTTTTCAACAAAACTACATGATGCATGCAAACAAAAATTGTGATATATACTCAGAAAATGAAAACAACAACAACAAACAGTAATCAGGTATTGATTCTCAGTGGGTCCAGATGATTAAGCAGGCAAACACTTCCAAGAAACTATATTAATTATGTTTAGAGTAGTAAAGGAAAAAATAATGTAAATGATGCCACAAATATGAAATTGTAGTTGCAAAATAAAATCCCTTAAATAGAGACAAATGGAAATTGTAAAGTTTGTGTGGAATTTTTAAAAATTTATTCCTGAAATATGTGGTAGAATAAGATAGTGAAACCATATGTACTTCTATATTTCTATATACTAAGGATTTTTATTATAAATTCAAATTGTAGAAAATTTAATTTACTACTAATTTAATAAATACAGGATTATTCAAGTTAGTTATTTACTGTGCCTGAAATCTAGGTTTTATTTTTATTATTTTATCTTTTAAATAATATTCTTATGTTATGTAAGTTGCCAAATGTTTTGGTGTAAAGGTGTTCATAATATTGTCTTACTTTAATATCTGTAGAATTTGTAGTGAATTTTTATCTTTCATTTATGATAATGGTATTTTTTTCTTCTTTTTCTTTCTTTTTTATAATTAACCTGGTAATGTTTTATTGATTTTATCCATATTTTTAGTTTATTAATTTACTCTATTGGCTTTTTCTGTTTTCGATTTCATTAATCTCTATGCTTTTTTCCTGCATATTTTTGGCTTACCTATTTTTTTTCACTTTTCTACTTTCCTAATGATGAAACATAGATCATTAATTTTAGGCTTTTTTTTTT
>NW_016827519.1:122674-126378 GCF_001698545.2 Rhinopithecus bieti
CACTATTCACAATAGCAAAGACTTGGAATCAACCCAAATGTCCATCTGTGACAGACTGGATTAAGAAAATGTGGCACATATACACCATGGAATACTATGCAGCCATAAAAAAGGATGAGTTTGTGTCCTTTGTAGGGACATGGATGCAGCTGGAAACCATCATTCTTAGCAAACTATCACAAGAACAGAAAACCAAACACCACATGTTCTCACTCATAGGTGGGAACTGAACAATGAGATCACTTGGACTCGGGAAGGGGAACATCACACACTGGGGCCTATCATGGAGAGGGGGGAGGGGGGAGGGATTGCATTGGGGAGTTATACATGATATAAATGATGAATTGATGGGTGGTGATGAGTTGATGGGTGCAGCACACCAACATGGCACAAATATACATATGTAACAAACCTGCACGTTATGTACATGTACCCTAGAACTTAAAGTATAATAAAAATAAAAATAAAAATAAAAAATATTTGGACTGTGAAAAGTAACCGCATTCCACAAATTTTTGTACTTAAACATTTTTTACATGGTTCACAATATTTTCTGAATATGTTATTCTAAATACCATTTAGAACTGTGTGATTAAATTTAGAAATATTTTGGGATTTTATAGATTATTTAGCAGATTTCTTTCTAGTATGTGTTGTGATGTGACATCAGAGTATAACATTATAGAAAAATACATTATAGGATTTCATGTCTTTTAAATTTATAGAGATGTTTTATTGCTTAGAATATAAACTTGTCTCCACAAATGTTTCAAATACACATAAAGCTATACATACTTTGTTACTTGAGGCAGAGTTGTCTATAAATATCAATTAGGTCAATTAGGGAGATAGTATTAAACAAAAGGAAATGAGAAAGGAACCAACACATATCACTGCAAAAAAAATTAAAAAGAACTTAGTAAAACAAAAAAGAAGGCAGCAGAATGATAAAAGTGGGAAAATTTGCTAGGATGTACAGATAACAATTAACAAAATGATAGGCTCTTTAGCAGTAATTGCATTAAATTTAAATAATTTAAACTTCCCAATCAAAAGCCATAGACTGGCTGAATGCATAAAAGTATAATATCCACCGATACACTCTCTAAAAGAGATTCATTTTAAGTATAAAGACACAATGCTGAAAGTAAAAGGATTTAAAATGATATTTCATGCAAATATTAATCAATGATAGCAGAAGATGCAATACTTATATTTGACAAATAAGATGTTAAGTCAAAATGGGTCACAAGAGACAAGGAAGGATACTGTATGAATAGAGAACGGACAAATCACCATGAAGATGTAGCCATTATAAATGTATATGTACCTGACATCAGAGTCCTCAATTATATAAAGCAAACACTGACAGAATTGAAAGGAGAAACAGTCAGTAACACAATAATAGTAGGAGACTATATGCAAAACTCTCAAAAATGAATGTAACAATCAGAAAGAAAATCAATAATGAAACACAGAACTTAAAAACACTATTAATCAATTGGCCCTAATAGACATATACAGGGTTCTTCCCCCAAGATGATAGTAGGATGCATGTTCTTCTCAAGTGTACATGTGACATTCTCCAGAATGGATCACATGTTGGCAGCACACTGTCTTAACAAGTTTTAAAATACTGAGATTATATCAAGTATCTTTTCCTACAACAGTTGAATAAAACTAGAAAATAATAGCTGAATGCGTTCAACTATTATTTTCTAGTTTTATTCATCTGTTAACAAATTTAATCAAAAAGTCACAAATAAGGCTGAGCACAGTGGCTCATGCCTATAATCCCAGCACTTTGGGAGGCCAAAGCAGGAAGATTGCATGAGCCCAGGAGTTTGAGACCAGCCTGGGCAACATAATAATAGGACCCTATCTCTACAACTGTTTTTTTAATAGCCAAGTGTTGTGGCACATGCCTGTCATCTCTGCTACTCAAGAGACTGAGGCAGGAGGATCATCTGAACTTAGGGGTTCAAGGCTGCAGTAAGCCGTCATCATGCCGCTGGATTCCAGTCTGGGTGACAGAATAAGTGAGGCCCAGTTTCCAAAAAAAATTAAAAAACAAAACATATATATATATATATATATATATATATATACACACACACACACATATATACACACACACTCTACATATATAACATTTTAAAATTCACAAATAAGCATATATTAAAGAATGCATACATAGACAACCAGTAGGCCAAGAACAAATCATAAGCAGAATTTTAAAATATCCTGAAGCAAATAAGAACAAAAATACAACATACAAAATTTGATGGGATTCAGCAAAAACAGAACCAAGAGGGAAATTTATAGTGGTAAACTTTTATGTTAAAAATAATAGGCCAGATGCGGTGGCTCACATCTGTAATCCCATCATTTTGGGAGACTGAGGCAGGTGAATCATGAGGTCAGAAGTTCAAGATCAGCCTGGCCCAGGTGGTGAAATCCCGTCTCTACTAAAAATATAAAAATTAGCTGGGCATGGTGGCAGGCACCTGTAAGCCCAGCTTCTCAGGAGACTGAGGCAGGAGAATTGCTTGAACCTGGGCGGCAGAGGTTGCAGTGAGCCCAGATCATGCCACTGCACTGCAGCCTGGACAATAGAGTGAGATTCCATCTCAAAAAAAAAAATAGATAAAATTAATAATAATGAAATGGATTATATACGATGTCCAAGTGGGATTTATTCCTGGAATGTCAGGATACTTCAACATACAAAAATCAATCAATGTAATACATCACATCAACAGAATGAAGAACAAAAAAGTACATGATTGTCTCAATTAATGCATAAATATTATTTTACAATATGCAGCACCTTTTCATTATGTAAAACAAAAAAGAAAAGATAAGCTTCAACAAACTAGACATAGAAGGAAACTATCTTAAAATGATTTAAGCTATAAATTAATAGTCCACAGCTAACATAACACTCAATGATAGACTGAAAGCTTATCCTCTATGATTACCAAATTTAAAATACTTAATGATACCATCACCAAAATCTTTCTTTTTCTATCTCTTTATACCCACATCTACCCAATCCCCCTCATTAATCTTAGTTCCTGGAACTCACCATTTTGTTCTCCCTTTTTTATTTATCTTATTTCTCAAAAGGTGTATGATGGAATCATCCAAAGTTTATCCCTTAGGATTATTTTTTTCACTCTGCATAACTTCCTTGCTGTTCATCTAGTTGTATGCATCAATAGTTTGTTCTTTTTTATTGCAGAGTGGTATACTATGGTATAAATGTATCACATTTGTTTATTCTGAAACATTTGAGTAGTTTCCAGGTTTATGTTGTTATTAATAAGGTTTCTAGAGACATTTTGTGTAAGATTCTGTATGAAAATTAGTTCTTATGACTTACTGTAGCAGGACGAGCTGCAGACAAAACTCCTCAGACACCAGATTAAAGAAGGAAAAGGCTTTATTTGGCTAGGAGCATTGGCAGACTTGCGTCTTAAGAGCAGAACTCCCTGAAAAAGAAATTCTTGGCCCTTTTAAGAGCTTACAACCCTAATGGGTCCACGTGAAAGGGTTGTGATAGATTGAGCAAGCATGGGGAACGTGACTGGGGGCTACATGCATCAGCTAACAGAACAAAAAGTTTTCCCAGGTTTTCCATACAATGTCTGGAATTTACAGATAAAACAAGTAGTTTAGGTCAGGGGTTGATATTATTATTA
>NW_016827519.1:128587-156930 GCF_001698545.2 Rhinopithecus bieti
ACAAGTAGTTTAGGTCAGGGGTTGATATTATTATTATTATTATTATTATTATTATTATTATTATTATTATTTTAACTACCAGGGCCGGGTTGTGGCACCAGGCAGTCTGGCTATTTATCTTACTTCTGTTTCTTCTTAACTTTTTGCTTTCTTCCTTTCCTCCTGTCTTCTAAACTAGGCAAGGACATAGGGAGGAGGACAGCAGGAGAAGTGGTGGTCTCCTTCCTTATTCCCCCTTTTGAGAATTTCAGTTATTAGTGGAAGTTCTCACTTTTAATTTTACTTTCTGAGTTTCTTTGTGAGACGGAGTGATAGTGATTCATGTAATATATTTGTGCTGAGGTTTTCTGATGAACCAAGTTAGCAACAAAACCTTTTATCATTGAAGGAGCAACGGTAACACACAGGGGAGCAGCAAGCAAGTTCTTTTTACTAGCAATATACTTATAATGAGGGTTTTAAATTTTCTTATAGCTGGAAACTATTTTTTAAATAAAGACTTAGGATTAAACCTCTGCTAAACTTGTACAGGCACATGTGTCAACTTTGTCATGTCCTAAGCAGGTTAGTTCTTTTACTGGGTCTTAAAAGCTTTTTTTTTTAGTGAGCAACACAGTATTTCTTAATAATATAAGTTTTTAAGAGCCAGATGCTTGAATTTGTGGGCATCTGTTTGGGGAGAGTCAGTTAAAGTTATCTTGAGGCATTAACTTTTTGCTTCTCAAGGCCATTGGTCTCTCATGTTATGTTTATAATATATCCAAGAACAAAATTACTGGGACATAAGTCTATTTTTAGTTTTAAAAGGGAATACCACACTAATTTCAAAGCTGAATTAATGATTTTACATTTCTACCATTTCTCTGAATTCTCATCAACATGTATTTTATCATCATTTTTTATTATAGACAGATGTATAGTACATCTCATTATGGTTTTAAGTTTCATTTCTTGAATGGTTAAATACAATGAACATTTTTTCATGTGTTCATTTGTATCTGTATATTACTTTCTAAGAAATACCTGTTCATGTCTTTTGATCATTTTCTAATTGGATTATGTATTTTTAATGTTGATTTCTAGAATTCTTCATATGTTCTAGATACACAACCTTTTCAGATACATAATTTGTAAATATTTTATCAGTCTGTAATTTGTCTTTTAATTTTCTTAATATGGTCTTTTTGTAAAGCATAACTTTATTTTCAATGTGATTTAATTTAATCAAACTTGTGTAAGTTGTGTTTTTGTTAAAGTCTGGGAACTGTCGATTTCTAGGTCCTGAAATTTTTTTTCCTACTTTCCTTATTTGTGGTAAAAGTTTTATAGTTTTACACAGTTTTATATTTTTCCAGTTAAGACTAGGCTCCATTTTGAGTTAATTTTAGTATAAGATATGAGATTTATGGTAATTTTTTGTTTGTTTTTGCCAATGTTCTAACACAGTTTATTGACCAGACTGTCACCCCTCTATTGAATTATTTTTGTTCCTTCGGCACAAATTAATTGAGCATATTAATTTTATTATGCTCTATATCTGAGTTCTTTATTCTGTTCCACAGCTGTGCATATGTCTCAGGCAGCACTCAGTCCACACAGTCTTAATTTAATTATCCACATAATTAGCCTTAACATCAGGAAGTTATTCTTCCCACTTCATGTTTGAAAATTATGTCAGATATTCTAGAGCTTTTCTCATTCACTATGAATTTTACAATAAGGTTTTTTTTTGTTTGTTTGTTTCTTTTTATGTGTTTGTTTTTAATAGAATCAGGGTCTTGCTCTGTTGCCCAGGCTAGAGCACAGTGGTGAAATCATACTTCACTGTAGCCTCAAACTCCTAGGCTCCAGCAATCCTCCTGGCTTAGCCTCCTGAGTAGCTGGAACTAAAGACATGCTCCACGAAACCCAGTTAACTTAAAAAAAAATGTAGAGACAGGGTCTCACTACATTATCCAAGCTAGTCTCAAAATCCTAATTTCAAGCAATTCTTTTGCCTTGACCTCTCAAAGTGGTGGTGGTACCAGCATGATCTGCTGCACCTGGTCCTAAAATAAATGTTTATATGTCTACAAAATATTTGTGGAAATTTTGACAGAAATTGCATTAAACCTATAGGCCAATTTAGGGAGAATTCATGTCTTTATAAAGTTGAGTCTTCCATAACACTATGTTTTTCTATTTATTTAGATATTTCATCAGCATTATGCAGTATTCAGCACACAAGTCCAAGTAATTGTTAGATCAACAACTGGTTATTTCAATGTACATATTTTTGGAATATATACTTGATACTATATTTTTACAATAAATACCTTGGTGACCACATATTTGGTGCTTTTATCTAGGAATACAACTTATATGTGTATGTTTATCTTTTATCCTGCATCTTTATTGAGCTCACTTATCAATTCTAGAATGCTTTTGTTGATTTATTGAGACTTTCTACTTAGTGAATCATCCCATCCACAGATAGGTACACTTTTATTGTTTCCTATTCAATCAGTAACCATTTTATTTCATTTTTAGCTTAATGTGCTGGCTAGAACTTGCAGTATTCTGTTGAATAGCAGTGGTGAGTGTTAAAACTTATTTTTTAAAGCAGGTTTTTAATTTATTCAGGAAGAAATAAGTAGAGTTGTAAGCCAAACCTCAGCTTTCTGTTTCCAGAGCTTGTGTTTTCTTTACAGATGTACTTCCTTAATGGAAGTCCTCCATTTTCAGAAACACCTCTTCACAATAGCATCATGTCCATGAAAATCATGCAGTAAAACTTGTGGTAAAATAGTTTCTGTAGTCCAAAATGAATCAACTAACCTAAGAAAACCAGCAACCTACTAAAAAAACTAGTTATTTAACTAATCCAATCATTGACTATATGGAATAATGTAGTAAATTCTTCAGTACAAGTTTCAAAGTGTAATGCATTGCAGGATAATCTAGATTTTTTTAGACATTAACATTAAGAATGCGTGCCACATTCTTTATACTTTCTTTAAAACTAGGGGGCACTCCTATGTTCTCTGGAACTAAAGTTTTATGAAAGTGTCTTAATTTGTATTTTATCCATTACATAGTTTTGAAATTTGTAGACACACAAAAATACAGTAACATCATATTTAATATAGAGAAGTAAATTACAGTCTTAAAATGCAAGTCATAACTTGAACACTTAGGATTCCCTTATATTTAAGGCTAGAAAAATCTACTATCCTGTGCCTCTGCATGTATTCGTTATAATATTGTTGTCTGGTTTAATTCATGGTAAGGTGAAGCAAATAAGTTTTACCGTTATGTTTTGTCTACTGTTTGTACATTTTTTAATAAGTGGATAGAGAGAAAGTTGACATGAAAATGGCAATCACAATGGGAATGGAGGCTTGGCCACTTTTGTCTTGTCCCTGATTCAATGAACAAAGCATTCTGTCTTTCGAAACTGTATATGATGCAAACTCTAGGGTTTTTTGCAGCTATTCTTTATCAAGTGGAGGAAGTTCTTCTCTATGCTTAGTTTTCTCATGTGAGTGCATATAACATATTCATATTATATATATAATATATATACTCACACACGTACTATGTGTATACTATAATCATATGTGTGTATTGAATTTTGTCATATTACATAATCATGTAATTTTTAACCTTGTTTTTTGTATGACATATTGCTTTATAACTTTTTTATAATCAACATCTTAGACTTTTAATAATTTTATTATTTCAAGGTGATTTTAATTGATGTTGGAAGCATTTTATGACAGCTATTTTAAAATCTTTGTCAGGAAATTTTAACTTCTGGTGCATCTTATTTTTGGCATTACTTGGTTGTCTTTTCTTATTCAAATTGCAGTTTTCCTGGTTTTGGGCATTAAGAGTAAGTTTCTCTGGAATCCCAGAAATGTGAGTTATTGTGTTAGGAAACCTCTAGTACTAAAGTCATCTATTTTGGCAGACAGTTGCCCTGATTAGGTTTAGTATGTGGAATTTAACTTACTCTTTTGGGCTTTATTTCCAATGACAATTTAGTATCTGAGCATATGTGATGCCATTTTAGCCCTCTGGTGATGCTAGGGTTTCCACTCTAACCCTGTTTTGTCATTTGTAAGCACAAAAGTTTCTTTCCTTTGCTGTATGCTGTTGTTTCTGAGGTAATTTCTGGGGCAAATTCTGGGGCCATGTTCTATTTTTAGCTATTAGAATGCTACTATTTTTATCATCATGTAGGAAAAGGGGCAATTTCTTCTTGATTTTCACATGTAAAATCCTCTGCGGTTTTTGGTGGTTCGTTATTGTTCCCAAAGGCAGGCTGGATATTTGCAAAGTAAGTGAGTCAGAGAGCGAAATTTCACAGAGAATCGACATCCCCTTTGTGTTTTAAGTGAAAGCTTGCTTCAGTAGTAGCTACAACTTGATGAAATAGTTAAGACATAATACTAGCAAGTTATGATCATATTAGACTTACCACTTGTTTTCTTCCTGAGTAGAACACATTTTTATGAATACTATTTTGCTAAGTTTCCATAATGTTTGAGGAACACAGAGAAAGGAAGTTAAAAGGTATTTTTAAATGGTAATACCCCTTACCACAATAAGATTGAGATATTAGAAAAGGTTGGTGCTGAAATACAGCCATCAATTATTTTCTTTAATTTTCAAATTCAATAAATGATGCTTAATTGTTTGGATGATCAAAAAATTGTATCCTCAAAATCATCTGTGATTACATTAATGAAAGAACCCACCCTACAGCATATCTGTAAGTTTCTTTTTCAAGATTGTGGTTTCATGAGATGTGCTACAATGGAACGATTTCAGGATAAAGAATAGATTCAGGAAATTTTTCACACAATAGCCACCTTTGTTGTATTTGAAAGTTATCAAGTACTGTAACTCAAACTTCATTGAGATTCTGAATTACATATGGTTCATAATAAAATGTGTGTTCAAATAATGAGCATACTGGTATGCTTTCAGACTAAAAGCAGTCAACCTTATTGAAAAAGGGCGAAAGTTATTACATAATATGAGATTTCCTAATGAACAAAATATTATATCTTAGTTTGCTGGCTTGCTATTATAGCTTATAGAATATTGAGGTTTTTGCTAGATTAATTACTATTTTTTAAATTACTTGTGGTTTCCATTATTGATATACTTGAAAGTGTAGAAATGATTGTCATTTTTAAATAATCTTAATGTCTAAATAAATTTAGAATTCAATGTTTTCTAATTCTTTTACATTAAGAATATTTTCTTATCACACAGGAGGAATTTTCAGTAGAATCTGACTGATTTGTAGTAACTGAGTATTTTAATATTGATTACAAGCCACTCTGAATATTTGACATAGTGGGTCTGATTCTTTCTCCATTTTGGTCTTCATATATATTAAAGTGATGGGATTTTTTGTTTGCCTTCATTCCTTCAATTTAAATATACTACTCTATTCTCAATTTGTACATTTATACAACCTGTTCAATGAAGCACAAATATAACTACCCAAACAACCCCACTGCTGTGAGCTATTTTCAATTTTGATTACATCAGAATGTACTCCCTAGATCCAGTAGAGTAGATTCTTTTTCTAGCAGGAGATGTAAAGCTAGAGCGAGTCACATTTATGTACCTGGAATCTTCCAGACACTGCGCAACTCCTGCCCCGCCTGCTTCCCTGGCAAAATACACAACTAGACAAAGCTTGCACACATTTTTTTAAAAATAAAATAGATAATTAGAAGATTTGGAGAGATAAGAAAGGTGAAAATATTAAGAACATCCCACACACAAAATTTTAAAAGAAGCAATTCAACGTTATTTCTGAAATTCAATGATCACTATTGAGTGTTTGACAAAATCCCCTTTTATTGTTTTTCAATACAACATTCCTGATCCCTTTGTTTAGACAAATCAGAGTTGAAACGCTTGTCTAGATTCTTCTCATAATAGTTACTAAAATATTTTATATTTTTAAACAAAATGTTTTTGGCACTTTCATAAGTAGAAATTTATGAGATTTAGATGTTAAAATTTTTGTCTTATTTTACATTTTTATGTTTTATAATTTGTTGCTGTAAATTCATTGCTGAATTATGTTAAGGATCTAGACTTAAATTTATTACATTATATTTATTTTGATGCTTCTATTTTTTATCAACTTTTTAAAAGAAATTTCTGTGCATTCTTGATCTGAAAGTGAGATTCACACACATATACACATGTTTACTGACAGAAAACAGTTGAAGAGCTTTTAAAACAAGAAATAGATTTTAAAACTATAATAATAAGTAGATTGATAATAAAACCAGAAGCTGAGTCAAATTCATTCAGTTGCTAGTTCATTCATACTCTTTCAGACCATAATCTCAGGGTACAATCATGTAATTTTTTACAAATATATGTATCTTTAAAAAGTTGTCAATTTTTCCTAAAAGTTGACAATTATGATACTTCAGTGACAATCTATTGGGAATGGATATACAAAGTCATAATTTCATAAGGACTATATAGGCTTTTTCAATAACTTGCCAATTATAAATTGGTCTGTTTTGGACTCATGTTATATAACAGTTACAGTTTCAATTTCATTCTGTTTTCTAGTCCTTCTATAATACAGCTGTTGAAATTGCTTTGAGTATTATGAAATGCTGGGGATCTTCAGCATTGCTAGAATCAAACTTGCAACCATCCCATAAATGGTTTTCATCAACCATTTACATTCACTTTCCTCAGGTCTGAATTTTGTGCTACTTTGAGTGTATTGTTTATTGTGGATTTTGTTTCTATTCTTAATATCTTGGACTAAACCTATAGAATATTAAGAAAAGTCACTACATAATTTATTTGCCAAAATAATTCATTACTGCTAATATTTAGTAGAAAAATATGTATAAATGTCTCAATTAATTAGACTACTTGGAATTTCATAGAAAATCTTCTTACATGTATATCATAAGATTATGTAAGATTATGCCAAGTGATGAAAATTGTTGACTTGTTAGAAATGCTTAACATGATCTTTTGTGTAAGTTAAATATAATGTTGGCTGGGATAAGGGTTCCAGAAAACCAACACAAAAAGATAACATGCTATATTTAAAAAAATAATTTTAAGTAAAGGACCATTTGATGAAAGACAAACATTCATGTTGAACCAATAAACTTACATTCATAAGTTTTGTCCATCAACATATTTAAAAAATAATCATTAAATGGCTTCAATGAACACTAAAAATTGGATTCTTGATATGACCAAGACTAATCAAATAAATGCACTGGTGATCATTCTGAAAATGGCTCCCAGGAAGTCATTTAAGGAAATTGGCATTTGCATAATTACTTGATTGATGGTTTCAGCAGTAACTTGAACTTGTAGGTTCAAGTTAATGGATTAAATGAAGCAGTTACTTTTTCTATATATTCATCTTTTATGAGTAGGCACATTTTAGAAATACAAAGAGCATGAACAAATCCTTGGTTTTACAAAATGGATTTACCACAGCACATGAAGATATTTAAAATAGTGTTACTGGCAGACTATGTCCCACTTAAACAGTCTCGAAATAACTTTCAGGTGTAAGAAATAGGAGGCTGTAAGAGTGAGCTAATACTTTGTTTATGAAAAAAGGTTAAATATTCATAAAAACTATAACCAACAGGTGACCTTAAAATTTGTAATAACAGCTTTCTATAAGAACATGGCAAAATGTTTAGTGACTTGAAGTATTGGAAAGCTATTATTAGCACTACATGATTTTTTTAATGTAAAATTTAATAGATTAGTGTCATTTATTATCTATTTTTCATAGCACAGCTAGAGTCAAAGAGCAAGAGAAAGATAACCAATTTTATAGATAATACTTAGAGTTTCCAGATGAAGTGAGAAATGTAAAATATTGGACCTCTTGATCCAAAGTTTCTTCTAGCTTCCAAAGGTCTCTTGTCAGCTCCTAAAAATACTTGATTCTTTGAAAGTAAATATTTCTAGGCTTATTTGTCTTTTTGATTTCAGTTTTTCACTGTATTGAACTGAGATGCTTAACTATCTCTACAGGTTCTTGAAAGGAAATCAGGGAATTTATTTGTTTTATGTCTATCCCTCATTCTACCTCACCCAAGGAGGTGAAGGAGGTAAAGAATAGGGCCCTGGGCTCTTCAAACTCTTTCTCCACCAAATTTAATCCCAATGTCTTCTCTTTCATCTCATGTATTATATGGTTTAGACATTGGGGTATGATATATAGTTTTGATCAAAGATAATCATCTTTGGTATACTCAAGCAGATGTTGGTGCCGTGCCTGCACAACCTGTAGAACCATGAGCCAAATTAAACCTCTTCTCTTTATAAATCGCCCAGTCTCAGGTGTTTCTGCATAGCAACACAAGGACGGATTAACACATAAGTCTAGTGAAATATATTTTGCAGTTTGGTCCTGCTCATAGGATAAAATAGAACTGAATCTAGGAGTTACACTTCTGACTAGGTTCTCCTCTTATCCCTCACTAAAGCAGCAGTAAATCCAAGATAACAAGAATCTGTTCTATAGATTTCAGATCATCTTTTTTAAGAGTTTTTTCAGTCTTGGTCCCCCACATTACAGGAATGTTTAGGCAGAAACTCTCCAAAGCTGCCATTCATGTCCTTTATTGGAACAACCATCTGCATCTGTACACTGGTACATCTGTGTTACCTAGATCCCGTGTTACATGGATGTCACATTTCTAGTATAAACAAGTGCACTCTAGACTCTATTCCTAGAGCCAGAGGACATGTCCTTTTTGATAAACAGTGACAAAAGTGTAGAAGAAATGTTGATAAATGGAGCAGTAGATAATAGAACAGCAGTCCCTTAATATTTATTCATAATTCCTGAAATAAATTTTGCTAGAGATTCTTGTTAATATGAGATAAAATATTTAACTTGATTCGAGATCTGTCATATAATACAAGGACTATGTAGATGCTTTAGAAAACATTGGCCTAGATAATATTTAAGAGATGGCGAGGCTATGAAAGAAAGAATATTCAGTTGTTGTTTTTTTTTTTTAACATTTTTCACATTGTAGTGCAGAGTGTGGCTTCATTACTTTATCTTGTTTGAATGAACAAAACTTGAGAACAGCTATGTCCAGTAATGTGAATAGTTTATAACAATAAATTCTAGAAACTTTGAAAAAAATTATCTTCTCAAAATGTAGTCTTCTGATGGTAAATTGAGAAGTTCATTGTGCATTTTCAGATAAACTTGAATGCACAGAATAAGGAGACAAAGAATTTATTGCAGTTTTGGGAAATCTGAATAATGGTAGAAATCTGCTAACTCTTCTTTTGGAAAGACAGAGTATTCCTTCAAATGAAGACTTAGGACGGATATTTTTACATCACAGTATTATGCTCACTGCCTGTCATTCCGGTTTGATTATTACTTTTTGGGGGGAGAAAATTTTCAAGGCTTTTCGGTGTTTGAGTTCCCAAATAAATTTCACATACTCTAGAATGCATTTGTTTTATTCTTTGACATTTCATTGATTAGCTGTAACATATTAGTCCTGTTTAATATATATTTATACTAACATATGCCTTCTTTTGAGAGTGTATATTTCTAGTGTAGTCCCATTGTGTACATTCTTATAGGCATGTAGCTGTTTCTACATTCATTTGTGATTTTTGGCATCTGTGTACATTCACGTGTGTTGGCACATACAATAGTCAAAATATGTGTTCCTGTATCTCTACATCCCTGTCAGGTATGTATACATATATCCATATTCACGTATTAACCTTATAATGTAATCTATCAGCATGTACACACCGGTGTCAAATATGCTGTTTATTTACTGGGATTTTTACTTCTGTTTAAACTACTGCCAAAATTAAATAAACAATTATTCTAAAAAGCACTAGATAACTCCCTATTGGTGTTTGAAGCCCCAGTGTACTTACTGTTGTCTCATATATCAGTGCAGGATTTCCCCAGCTACCAAAGCTGCCATTTGATTCAGATACCCACATCTGCCTAACATGTGCTTCCAGTTGGGGAGTTACATTTGGAGCTATTTATTAGATGCTCAAAGAGAGATTTCCTTTAATCGTTAGTAAACACACATAGCCTAGAGGAATTTTATACATTATCCTGATAGTAATGAAAGTATTTTTTAGTTGGATGCAAATGAAGGAAATATGTCAAATGACTTACATATCTGGCATTACTAAAAATAATTTTCAAGTGTATTATTATAGAGATAATAACTTAGATACAATGTTAAGGAAAGTAAAATATTTCATTTGCCTCCAATAACAATAAAGGAAATGTTCTTCTGATAGGAATTAACCTCAGATATTTTTAGATATGATCTAATTTTTTAAAATGATGATACATTTGAAACCAATGTCTGCTTATAGTAAACACAGTACTTTGTTTATATAAAACCAACAATGCATTAAAATGTTGCCTATTTGTGTGTTTTATTTGAAATTTCAGTTAATGGTAGTCCAGTCTATTTCAATAATTTTAAGAACACAACACTGACTCTTTCATGGTGTAACCCACCAAAGCCTCTTAGCTTTAACCTGAGGTCTAGTGTGTGTTATATAATGTCCATTACAACTAGGTAACCAACTAAGTTGTTATTTATCTCTGTTCCATATAATATAACATCTCCAGTTTTTCCCTAAGTATGCATAAATGATGTAGCTTACTAATACTCTCTTTAAAGTTGTCTTAAGTACATTCTTTGGACAAAAGGATGCTAGGTGTGATTGTAGCTTCTATCAGAGGGCCTTGGAATCTTCCTGAGCATGGGTCTCTGTTTGCCATCTTGAAATAAACTCCTCAGCAAGATTCCTCAAGTCAGCTTATCCAATAGTGATTTATATGCATACTTAGATCCAAACATGTAGGAGGTACCTATACACACCAGAAGTGGTAAAACATAATGATTATAAACAAAGGCATTGGAATCAGACTTCTTGGGGATTTTCAGTTCATCTACTCATTAACTACACAACCTTAAAGACCTTATTTATCCATTATGTGCCTCCGTTTGGTAATTTTTAAATTGAGAATAATAAAATGTCTATTTAATAATCATAGCAGGCATCTACTTGAATATTAAAGAAGATAATTTGAGTAGAACACTTGGATCATAGTAAACCTTCAATACATATTAGCCATTGCTATATATGTGGTTATGTAACATGCATACACACATGAATGGAAACATAAATGTGAAATTTTGCACAAGAATATAATATGCATCCACCTATGACTATAAATCATTCAGTGTTTATGCATAAATACACATATTTTATGTGAAGATCACATTTACATACGTGTAAAAGACATCTATGAATATATGTATAATATACAAGCTTTCATGCTTTAAGAATATTATGTAAATGCTCATAACTACTTAATTATTTGCAAGAAAAATTACCTTATATAATTATGCGTTGTACTCATATCACATAAGGTGAATGAATCAAAGATATTGTGATCGTCCTTGTAAAATCCCTACACCTGTGGCATCAAATGAATCTTCATTCATTTGTGTTGTGAATAACAAAGTCTAATACAAACTATAATTTTGATTACTTGTATTTTAAGAATTACACAATTTTGCTCTGTTCTACAACTTTTTCCTACTTAGTGAGTGATATTGGAGAGAAAATGATAATTTATATATTTATTTTTCATAGCTAAGGGATATAAATTTTAACGAGACAGATCTTAGTCCATAATTGCAATTAGAAGAAAGATTATTTTTTTAACTCAGTAAGCATGTGAGCACTGTTCTGAAGTTTCAGGTTCAATTTGATGTTTATATACCAATATAAAAATACACATTTCAGATCATCTCTTAACTTTCCTAGATTCTAGATTCTTAGGAAGACTTCTATACAATAATAACTGGAATATTTAAAATATTAATAAAGCCATAATCTATATAGCTACAATTTATATTTTATGGTAGAAAAAATTCAACTCGCATTCATGCATTTTGAATTGATATTTTATTTTCTGGGTTTTTTTTTGTTTTTGTTTTTTTTTGAGACGGAGTCTCGCTCTGTGCCCCAGGCTGGAGTGCAGTGGCTCAATCTTGGCTCACTGAAAGCTCTGCCTCCCAGGTTCATGCCATTCTCCTGCCTCAGCCTCCTGAGTAGCTGGACTACAGGTGCCTGCCACCGCGCCTGGACAATTTTTTGTATTTTTAGTAGAGACGGGGTTTCACCATGTTAGCCAGGATGGTCTCGATCTCCTGACCTTGTGATCCGCCCGCCTTGGCCTCCCAAAGTGCTGGGATTACAGGCGTGAGCCACCACGCCCGGCCTGATATTTTATTTTCTTATTTGGGAAATTAAAGCATTAGCTTTTCTTTGAAATTTTTTTTATTACTGCTTTGAGGTTATAAAGCCATTGAAATCTTTGTCTATCCCTGCACCTTTTTTTAAAGGAACACATGTAAATACACTTCTTTCTCATGTGAATGAACATTTTTAAAAATGAAATTTCATTTGAATGTTTAGAATTTAGAAATCCCGCCAGTCTCCTAAAATAAAAAGCTTTATACTTCTTGAACTGCTCAAGTAGCCTTTTATGTTATAGCTGCACTTACAATCCTGACCTTTCAAAGTATTTATGGGCCAGTACCCATAATGACTTTTAAATTTCAAGTCAGGTCATGATACTCTTCTTGTTAAAACTTCCAATGGCTTCCCATCTCACTGAGAATTTGATTGAAATTGATTACATATTTTAACACAAAAGATTTTTGCTTTGGCCTGCTAGGCCCTCTTAGACCTGCCCACCTTTCTGGGGCCTCACCTGATTCCATTCTTTTTATGGCTCCTTCTGCTTATACTGGCCTCTCTTCTGTGTCTTGAATTTGCTTGGAAGTCTCTGCCTTAGGACCTTTGCTTTTAATATTCTTTCTTAAAACTTCTTACTCTGAATGTTTATTTATCTCACTCTTTCTACTCTATACTCATGTAACACTTTATATTTTGAGAGAATAGCTCTATCCAAAAGAGCGCCACTAACTCCTGCACCCCACGACCACCGTTTGTTATACATTTAACTTACACACTTAACTTGCTTTATTTGTCTTTATAGTAATACCTACCTGACATTAAATACATATGTATAGTTGTTTATTTATTTACAAACACTCTCATCTCTAAAATGTATTGTGCTCCATAAGATTAGGAGCTTTGTTTTATTTACTGCCATGTCCACAGCGGTCTGACACAAATTAGTTGTTCAACAAATATTGGTTGAATAATTTAATTAACAACTCACCTTCTCACTAGCTTCAATACTTCTCTGTCATGACAGTGAGGTAGGCATCACTCAAACTAGAATAACAAGGCCTTAAGCTCGGGCCATGGCGCTGCCACTTTCGGAGGTATTAGCCTTGTGACCTTCAGCAAGCCTCTCAGAAAATATCTGGCATTTTAAGAATTCATGAGTGCTAGAGTTGTATTTGTCCCCTCCAAATCACCACAAATACTCAAGAAAATCACTACTTAAAGGGGAACATAAAATGATTGATACTGAATATAATATCAAACAGAAGGGAGCCATAACATCGTAAAAAGAATGATACAAAGATTGAAACAAGCATATGTAGTTGTTACTTTTAAATAATTATACAAGTTAACAAGATTAAATTCAATTTTAATTTAATTCAAGGGTTTTAATGATTTGCCCAAGATGATGTGAAAGTAGAACCAGTACTCCTAATGGGGAAGCCAGTGTTGAGTTAGCGACATACCGAATCAGACTAACGTGAGAAAAGAGTTACAAAAAACGATATACATCCTTAGGACACATCCTGAAGTTACCAAAGTGTATTTCTGGGGCTAAAGCTCAGGACTTTGCATTTATATAATACTCTTTATCCAAACCTAAGTATTCTAACATTTAAGAGCCACTGCCCTGTGCTACTTCTGTAAGTATTACTCTCTTAGGTTGGAGAATGTACTGATTCTCCCTTTATATGAACTCTCTCTAGTTATCCAAATGTGCTCCGAAGAAACCAAAAGCTAAGTACTTAGAGCTACTTATTAAAGAAATTATATCACCTGGCAAAACTGGCAGTTTTTCAGCCAGTGTTATAGTACAGTTGCTTTTCTCCCCAATTGTGTCCTAACTTTTAATTATCTTGCCAGGTTGTCATCAGATTTTCAGATTGACAACCACGCGTAAGAATTAGCACAACAGTTAACCTTAGGCCTGCTTTAAAGGCTGGTCATTGACTGACATCTGGAAACTTAAATTTCAGGAGAGTTCCCACAGTGTCCTTACAGATCAGAGTGGCTCACTCTTCCTAAAAAGTTGATGCAAAACAATATGGCTTTTGCTGAATATCTGCTTTCCTTTTAGGAGTCTGGAATTTTCTACCTGCTAAGTAGAGGGTTAACTATAAGTGGTCCCCAATATAAACCCTGAGCACTGAGTCTCGAATGAGCTTCACTGGTAGACAAGACAACTCAAAAATAAAATACTTGGGAATATACCTAAACAAGGAGATGAAAGACTGTTAGAAGAAAAACTACAAAACACTTTTGAAAGAAATTACAGAAGACACAAAATCTTGTGTTTTCATAACTCATTGCTGGAGGAGATAAGTGAGTAGTGCATCCTGTGTGACAACACTGAAGGAGGACGCTTACGACTCTTGTAAGATTATGCTTGGTTGCCTTGCACTTTTTCTTTTCCTGATTTTGCTTTGTATTCCTTCACTATAACAAATCAACCATGAATATGACTATATGCTGAATCCTGTAGGGCCCCTAGTGAATTATCAAATATGGAGGTGATCTTGAGGATCCGCAACATGGCAACTTAATGGCTTGTTTCTTCTTTCATTCTGAGCATAAAAGCTGTCCAAGGCAGTAACTGAAGGTAGATAATACTAATTATTATAATAATATTATTACCTGAAGTACTAAATGGCTGTCACAGGACCTAGGCAGCAGCATATTTGAAGTGTGATTCTATTATTTCTTTGCCATTGTCAGATTTTTAGGTATTGTGATTTTATTTCTCCTTAAAATATAAAGAGATTTGGACATGATGCTCTACTTTATGTGTTACAGGAATGTCTGCATTGTTTTCTTGAATGGGAGTAGTGAGTACTACACATAAACTTTATTATGAAAAAGGGATTAGAGAAGGAAGTAAACTTCAGAAGCTAGAAGTTTGCTTCCACCAAGTGCAGAGATGAAATATTGAAGCAACAATTTCACTTTCTCACTGATTATAATAGAAATAGTAAGTAAAGTTTCAGGATACTTTATACAGGATACAAAATCAGTGTACACAAATCTGTAACACTGCTCTACACCAACAGTGACCAAACTGAGAACTAAATCAATAACTCAACTCCTTTACAATATTTGCAAAAAAAAAAAAAAAAAAAAAAAAAAAAAAAACTTGGGAATATATGTAACCAAGGAGGTGAAAGACCATTAGAAGGAAAACTACAAAACACTGCTTGAAGAAATTATAGAAGACACAAACAAATGGAAACACATCCTATGCCCATGGGTGGGTAGAATCAATTTTGTGAAAATGACCATACTGCTAAAAGGGATCTACAAATTCAATGCAATTTCCATAAAAGTACCATTATAATTCTTCAGAGAACTAGAAAAAACGATCCTAAAATTCATATGGAACCACAAAAGAGCCTGTGTAGCCAAAGCAAGACTAACTAAAAATAACAAATCTAGGGGCATCACGTTACCTGACTTCAAACTATACCATAAGGCCATAGTCACCAACACAGCATGGTATGATATAAAAATAAGCACATAAACCAATGGGACAGAATAGAGAATCCTGAAATAAAGCCAAGTACTTACAGGCAACTGATCTTCAACACAGCAAGCAAAAACAGAAAGTGGGGACACATCCTATTAAACAAGTGGTTCTGGGATAATTGGCAAGCCACATGTAGAAGAATGAAACTGTATCCTCATCTGTCACTTTATACAAAAATCAACTCAAGATGGATCAAAGACTTAAATCGAAGACCTGAAATCATAAAAATTCTAGAAGATAACATGAGAAAAAAAACATTTAGATATTGGTTTAGCCAAAGACTTGGTGACCAAGAACCCAAAAGCAAATACAACAAAAAACAAAGATAAATAGATGGAACTTAACTAAAAAGCTTTTGCACAGCAAAAGAAATAATCAGCAGAGTAAGCAGACAACCCACAGAGTGGGAGAAAATCTTTGCAAACCGTGTATCCAACAAAGGACTAATATCCAGAATCTACAAGGAACTCAAACCAGTCAGCAAGAAAAAAACAAATAATTCCATCAAAAAGTGGGCTAAGGACACGAATAGACAATTCTCAAAATAAGATATGAAAATGAACAAAAACATACAAACAATGGTCAATATGACTAATTATCAGAGAAATGCAAATCACAGCCATAATGTGATACTACCTTACTCCTGCAAAAAAAAAAAAGTCCATAATTAAAAAATCAAAAAATAATAGATGTTGGCATGGATGTGGTGAAAGGGAACACTTTTACATTGCTGGTGAGAATGTAAACTAGTACAACCACTATGGAAAACAGTATGAAGATTCCTTAAAGAACTAAAAATAGATCTACCATTTGATGCAACAATCTTACTACTGGATATCTACCCAGAGGAAAAGAAATCATTATATGAAAAAAGACATTTACATACATGTTTATAGCAACACAATTCACAATTGCAAAAATATAGAACCAGCCCAAATGCCCATCAATCAATGAGTGGATAAAGAAAATATGGTATATGAATATACCACAGAATACTACGCAACCATAAAAAGGAATGAAATAATGTCATTTGCAGCAAACTGGATGGAGTTGGAGACTGTTATTCTAAATAAATTAGTTATAAATAAATTTTATAAAATTGAAATTAAAAAAAATAAATTATCTCAGGAATGACAACAAAATGAACAAACATTGTGTCTTCTCACAAGTGGGAGCTAAGCTGTGAGAATGCAAAGGTCTAAGAATGATACAATTGACTTTGTGTACCCAGGAGGAAGGGTGAAGTGGGGGTGAAGGATAAAAGAGTACACGTTGGGTACAGTGTACACGGATCAGGTGATGGGTGCACCAAAATCTCAGAAATCATTACTAAATAACTTATCCTTATTTCCAAACACCACTTCTTTCCCAAAAACCTATTGAAATTAAATAATGGTAATTGGCAGTGTACTAGCTAATGCAGAAGACAGCAAAAAACCTGAACTCAGACCATTTATTAACTAAATCACAGTGTTGGCCTCAGACCCTTCTGCATTTACAAGGACGATAAGAAAGTACAGCTAGGTTGGAATTCAGTAGAAAAGTTGCTATTTTGTGAATGTTAAGTATAAATAATATTCTAAAAGTGACTTTAATTTCAACATCAAAAAATACTCTTCTGAAGTAATATATTTCTGAATTAATATAATAACCTAAATATTTAATAGAGGTGTAATAACTAAAGAAAATTAAAACAAAAGCATGTAATTTATTTGCTCTTACGTATTCTAATTCTGAAGTTTAAACTCATCACCTGGCATCCCATCACTCTATTTGGCTCATGGGGCTTAAGTAACATTGGCCTTCTTGGTTATTATTGATTGCTTCAAGTTGCTTTTCCTTGGAGCCTTTGCCCTTGCAGTTCCTCCTACCAGAAGGTTTTTCCTCCATTTATTTATGTCTGTGCTCAATTGCCACCCCATCAGTGAGATTTTCCCTGACCCCTTATTTAAATCAAATCACCCTCTCTTGTACTTCTTAATCCCCATACACTGTGTCATTTCATTCAAAATTTATCCGTTCCATATTTGTTTTATTGATGCAAGGATTATTGCAATGGTCGGTAAGAAAAATAAATAATGGATTTTAAAATACACATATAGAATTAAACTTTGAGCTTACACAATTTTTGTAAAACTATTTTCTGAATCAGATTTGTGTTGCATTCTATTTGCTTTAGTGGTGTATTGAGTGCCAGACATATAAAATCTGTAAGTAATTTTGTAAGTCAAATTGTCTCCTTATTGAAAGTTCTACAGGAAGCCAAATGACTATAATAAATTTGTATAAGTCTAGGGAAATCTAACAAGAAAAACATCAAAACAACCACAATCAGTATTCCATCACCACTGACAGCTACATTTTGTTGATTCTTCATTACAAGCTCTAAACACTGTGGTAAGTTTTTAAGATATATTACTTTATGTAATTTTTCTAGAAGTTTTATTTCTAATTTATATTTAGAGAATGTAAGGTTTGTAGCAGCATAAAACCTGTTCAAACTCAATGTCACACAGCAGTAAGTAATAGAAACGGGACACAATCTCCAATTTCTGCTGAGTCCTATGACTGAAATATTATCCACCCTTGCTCTTTTGCTTCTCTACTTATTACCACATGACAGTCTGCACACCCATGATGTGATTTACGATTGGCATAACTGCTTACAGGATAAATCTGCATGTTTATTTCCTAGCCAATTCCTATTTCTTGTAATGAGATACTATTTCTAAAGACTCTGCCAACTCAGAAGAAGTAATACTCATCTGCATGAAATTCCTGCAAGTCACAGTGTGTGGTTAAAGTTCGTGGTGCAAGCTATATTTTGTTCTTCGGATGTAATAACCTTATTTTCATTTTCCTTTGATGGGGCAGTCCACCCATAATTGCTATTTTCTGTTTACCTGAGATCTGACAATGTCTTCCTTACCTTCTCGTTTCTCTAAAAAGTTTAAGTAGTACAAACACAAAGGGCATTTGACTGACCTTGCCCTATAATGAATTTCATAACAAAGGAGAATCAACTGTTTCATTTGTTAATGTTTGACACTTGTTTCACCTTCCAGTTGTAATCAAACTAAAAAGGGGATTTTTTATATTTCATTTCCTCTTTCAGATTCATTTTACAAGTCATGCTTGAAATGTAATTTCCTCTGTGTTGTATTATAGCAGAATCCTTCTTGGAAGGAGTTCAAATTTGAGGGTGGGTAGAGACTGAGATGTTAGCAACTGATGTCTTTTCTTTGTAGATACTCAACACTCGCACTTGGAATGTGAAAGAATTGGTTCTGATAATAAGGAAGTTCGTATTTTCTAGTCTGTTTGTTCAGTGACATATTTTAAATACAGTATTTTCTACATATATCTATACTAAAATCTACACAGTATTTTCTACATATATCTACATATATCTATATAACAGGGTGCTGTTACTACCCTGATTGTTCCTCCTATATGAATAGGAATATTATAACCCAAAACATATGTCAACTCTGTGCCACCTTTTTCCACAAAATTATATTTGACAACATATCTAAGCATTCCTTGATTGCCTGTCCTTGCCAATGCTTGGAAAATAAATATTTAAAATTAAATTGCTGTATAAAAATCTAGTGTTATGGAAGAGACAAATTGAACAATTACCCTCCAGTTGCAATCTTGGATTACTTTCTATTTCACACTAATAAGGGATTTCATACTGATTCTTGACCTCATATACTTCTTTCCCCTTTATTTGCCATTATTAAGCTTCATCAAGATAATCTTTGTAACATTTCTTAATTGTATCCTCAAATGTATGTTTCTGCTGTCACTATAGAGTTTCTTTCTTTTTTTTTTTTTTTTTTTTTTTTTTTTTTTTTTTTTTAATCAGTCTTCTGCATTATTGGGCTAACTTAAATCTAATTCCTCAAACTTGGACTTGGCAAAGTCTCCTTTGGATCGCTAAACCATACACATCTATAGTCTATAATCCTACTAGACATATATTTCTGAAACACATTTGACCATACATTTGCTTATTTTAAAAATTTTCAAGGATTACCAAAATTTGCAGTAATGCTCTTCAAACTTTTGTACCATAATATAATGAACTGCAGATAACATTGATAGTTTACTGGAGGTATAGACAGAAGCAATTAACTGTACATGAAAAACTTCATTTGTGTCCCCTAATTAATTTTAAGAACTCATGTGATATGGTTTGGATGTGTTCCCACCCACATCTCATCTTGAATTGTAGCTCCCATAATTCCCATGTGTCATGGGATGAACCCGGTCAGAGGGAATTGAATCATGGGGGTGGATCTTTCCTATGCTGTTCTTGTGATAGTGAATAAGTCTCATGAAATCAGATGATTTTATAAAGGAGAGTTCCCCTACACAAACTCTCTTGCCTGCCGTCATGTAAGATGTGATTTTGCTCATCATTCACCTTCCACCACAATTGTGAGATGAGGCCTCCCCAGCCATGTGGAACTGATTCCATTAAATGTCTTTCCTTTATAAATTACCCAGTCTCAGGTATGTCTTTCTTAACAACATGAGAACAGACTAATACACCATAAGATACTTTTTATCTCATGATAAAATTTGTTTTAAGCAGAATTTGTTTTAATATTAAAGTTATCTCTAAAGTCACTCAATATGGAATAACTTAGTCATTTTGATTTCCTTCTTTACTTTCTGAAGAATCTAAGTTTTTGGCTTCCTGAAGCATAATTTCATCTCTGTTATTACAGTTATCATATTTATTTATCAATTCACTACTATTGTAAAACAAACAACCACAAAATCCTAGTGTCATATTGTAATAAGTATATATCCCTATGTGTTTTTGGTTAAGGATTGGCTTTGAGGGGTTAATATGTTTTAAGTGACAGGCCCCACTTAGTTTAGTTCCTTGCTGTGCATAAGCTCTGATCCACACACATGAATTAATTCTGAGGCCCAGATTCAAGCAGATACCACAAAAAACTTGGAAGACCTTTCTTTTTTTTCTCTTTTATTTTTATTTATTTTTTTTTTTTTTTGGCAGTGGCAGAGGCACAAGAGGACAAGCCCCACTGCATAAGGACATTTCAAGCCTTTATGTACAAACATCAATGAAAATCTCATTGTCAAAGTCCAAACGCTGGGCTGTTTATAAATTTAGTTGAACTTATATTTCATTATATGAGACAACGTTAATCTCAGGGTGATGTTCATTCTCTTTTAGATTAAAATATAAATTAATAGACTTCTGTGGGAAATTGTAGAATTAAGGATAATTTTTAAATGCTCCAGTGCCCCCCCCACACAAACATGTATATATGATTATACATTTTCAAAAACTGTTTATAAATATTTTTATGTATTAATAGCCTTTTTCTTCCATATCAGAATTCAGTAGAATAAATTCTAAGTTCTTTGGACCACAGGGAGCAATTTAGCAAGATCGAGTTTTGCACTTAACAGAGAATGGACCCAACTTTAATTATTACAAGATCTTAGCCTTAATGATCTTGACTGCATTTTATCGTTTTAGACTTCCCTTGATTTTTATTGCTGGTCATTGAACATGAGCCAATGACTCACAAGATTCTCTGTGACATAGAAGTAGTTCTTTTTCAAACATTTATATCACCAAAACATCTAGGATAATTATTACCTCTCAGCAACAGGTCAAATTAGCAAAATGTCATTAATGTAATAGGAAATTATAATCCCCTGCGTATTCCCTTATTTTATGTCACATTCAACTTAATCATAGCCATTGAGAAAAAGGAGATTAATTTAATGACCACACATATATTCCTTAGCTACATCCTACAAATTACAGACAGTACAAAGCTTTTTCATGATTCTAGAGTTTTCTTTATTTAAAAAGTTTTCTATCACATGATGATTGCCTTATAATCATCTCAGTCTTTGTATTCTTTTATCATATAAAGAATACTGGTATCTGAATTTAATTTAATATAAGACTCAACTTAGCAGAATTTTAACCAATTTTCTGATATCCATTAGGAATACCCCCTGGTGCTTGTACTAACATATTAAGAAGATCCTTCAGTATATTCACCCATATCAATTAATGTGATTGATATATTTCTTGCTTCTTGGTATAACTTTCCTAGCATTCATTTATACGAATATACCTAAAGTTACTAGTCATCAGCGTTAATGAAATCTTGTCAATATTTTTCTTAAATAATCTATCATCTCCTTGTCAGACATTGAAATTTCCCCATGAATGACCTGGGAAATGATTCCATTTATCATCTAAAGATGATGAGGGGTAATAATCTGGTTCGTGAAGAGGTTACCTTCTCTAGCTGGCCATTTGCTCCAGGTGAGATAGTTGTAGGTCTTCTAGCAAGTGTAACTAGCCACATAACACAAAAGAGAGTGACTTTTTTGCGGGGGAGGGAGGGTATGCCTGGGAAGGAAACTTTAGTCAATTAAGTGACTGATAACATTTAGAATTCATTCAAGTTACTACGTTTTAATTTTATAAACTCGCTGTTTTCTACACCTCTCTAACCTTCATTTGAAGGTTTTGACAAGTCTGTTATTAATTTAATATTGTAACAGAGCAAACTAGAGGGGAAACTAATTTTTTACTGATTTCAGGCTGATCTGGCCTGTGGCAATGAGATGTACACTTAAAAATATTAATATTTTTATTCTAGTTAAGAAACTTTCTAATCTTTTGTTCATGCCTTGATCAGAGAATTAAAACTTGATTATTTCTTATTTAACTTTAAGTTAAGGGGTACATGTGCATGTTTGTTATATAGGTATACTTTTGTCATGGGGGTTTGTTGTACAGATTATTTTGTCACCCAGATATTAAGCCTAGTATCCATCAGTGATTTTTCCTGATCTTCTCCCTCCTCTCAACTCTCCACCCTCTGGTAGGCTCCAGTAAGTGTTGTTCCTCTCTACGTATCATGTGTTCTTATCACTTAGCTCTGACTTATAAGTGAGAACATGAAGTATTTGGTTTCCCATTCCTGTGTTTGTTGGCTAAGGATAATGGCCTCCAGCTGCAACAATGTCCTGGCCAAAAAAAAAAAAAAAAAACATGATCCTGTTTTTTTTTTTTTTTATGGCTGAATTGTATTCTGTGGTTATATATGTACCACATTTTCTTTATTCAGTCTATCACTAATGGACATTTAGGTTGATTCTGTGCCTTTGCTATTGTGAATAATGCTACAGTGAACATATACATGCATGTGTCTTTATAATACAATATTTTATATTCCTTTGAGTATATACTCAGTAATGGAATTACTGCATCAAATGGTATTTCTGTTTTTAGGTCTATGAAGAATTTCCACATTTTCTTCCACAATGCTTGAACTAATTTACACTCCCATCAACAGTGTATAAGCATTCCTTTTTCTCCACAACCTCACCACATCTGCTATTCTTTGACTTTTAATAATAGCCATTCTGACTGGTGTGAGATGGCATCTCATTGTGGTTTAGATTTTCATTTCTCTAATGATCAGTGATTTTGAGCTTTTTTTCATATAATTGTTGGCTGCATGTATATCTTCTTTTGAAAAGTGTCTGTTCATGTCCTTTGTCCCCTTTTAATTGGACTGTCTTTTCTTATAAATTTGTTTAAGTTCCTTATAGATGCTGAATGTTAGACTTCTCTAGATGCATAGTTTGCAAAAAAAAAAAAAAAAAAAATCCCATTCTGTAGGTTATCTACTAACTCTATTGATGGTTTCCTTTGCTGTTCAGAAGGTGTTTAGTTTAATTAGATCCCACTTGTCAATATTTCCTTTTGTTGCAATTGCTTTTGGTTTCTTCATTATAAAAGCTTTGCCCCGTTACTGTATCCAGAATGGTATTGCTGAGGTTGTCTTCCAGGGTTTTTATAATTTGGGTTTTAAATTTAAGTCGTTGATCCATCTTGAGTTAATTTTTGTATATGATGTAAGGAAGAAGTTCAGTTTCTATCTTCTGCATATAGCTAGTCAGTTATCCCAGTACCATTTATTGAATAGGGACACCATTGCTTGTTTTCATCATATTTGTCAAAGATCAGATAATTGTGAATGTGTGGCATTTTTTCTGGTTCTCTATTGTGTTCCATTGGTCTTCGTGGTTTTTTGTTTTTGTTTTTTTTTAAACAGTACCATGCTGTTTTGGTAATTGTAGCCCCATAGTGTAGTTTGCAGTCAAATAGCATGATGTCTCCAGCTTTGTTCTTTTTCTTAGGATTGCCTTGTATATTCAGGCTTTTTATTGATTCCATATGAATTATGTATTTTTTCCAGTTTGTTATGGGAAGTCAGGGACCCCGAATGGAGGGATCAGTTAAAGCTGTGGCAGAAGAACATAAATTGTGAAGATTCCATGGGCATTTATTAGTTCCCCAAATTAATACTTTTGTAGTTTCTTAATGCCTGTCTTTATTGTAATCTCTGTACATAAATTGTGAAGATTTCATGGACACTTATCACTTCCCCAGTCAATACCCTTGTGATTTCCTATGCTTTACTTTAATCTCTTTATCCTGTCATCTTCCTAAGCTGAGGAAGATGAATGTCGCCTCAGGACCCTGTGATGATTATGTTAACTGCACCAATTGTTTGTAGAGCATGTGTGTTTGAACAATATGAAATGTGGGCACCTTGAAAAAAGGAACAGGATAACAGCAATGTTCTGGGAACAAGGGAGATAACCTTAAACTGACTGCCAGTGAGCCAGATGGAACAGAGCCATATTTCTTTTCTTTCAAAAGTAAATAGGAGAAATATCGCTGAATTCTTTTTCTCAGCAAGGAACATCCCTGAGAAAGAGAATGCGCCCCTGAGGGTAGGCCTATGAATGGCCCCTGTAGGGGTGGCTGCCTTTTACGGTTGAAGCCAAACGGATGAAATAAGCCCGGGTCTCCTGTAGCGCTCCCAGGCTTTTAGGATGAGGAAATTCCCACCTAATAAATTTTGGTCAGACAGATTGTCTGCTCTCAAACCTGTTTCCTGATAAGATGTTATCAATGACAAAGCGTGCCTGAAACTTCATTAGCAATTTTAATTTTGCACCATCTGGTGGTCCTGTGATTTTGACCTGCCTCCACTTGCTTTGTGATGTTTTATTACCTTGTGAAGTATGTGATCTCTGTGATCCACACCCTATTGGTGCACTCCCTCCCCTTTTGAAAATCACTAATAAAAACTTGCTGATTTTATGGCTCAGAGAGCATCACAGAATCCGCCGACCTGGGATGTTTTCCTTGGACACCCAGCTTAAAAATTTCTCTTTTGTACTCTTTCCCTTTATTTCTCAAACTAGCCGAGATGCTTAGGGAAAAGAACCCACGATAAATATCGGGGGTGGGGTTTCCCTGATAGCAGTTCTATGAAGAATGTCAATGGTAATTTAATAGGAATAGCACTGAATCTGTACATTGTTTTTGGCAATATGGCTATTTTAATGATACTGCTTCATCGTAACCATGAGCATGGAATGTTTTCCATTTGCTTGTGTCATCTCTGATTTCTTTAAGCAGTGTTTGGTAGTTCTTGCAGAGATCTTTCACTTCCCTCGTTAGGTGAATTCTTACGTGTTTTTCTTGTGTGTGTGTGTTTGGCCATTGTGAATGGGATTGTGTTTCTGATTTTGCACTTAGCTTGACTGTGTATAGTAATATTAGTAATTTTTGCACATTGATTTTGCATCCTTGAGAGTTTGCTGGAGTTCTTGATAAGAACTTAAGGAGCTTTTGGCTGAGAGTATGGGGTTTTCTGCCTCAATTTCAGAGCTCACTGTTTGCAGATCATATTTTCTGCAAACAGGAATAGTGTGACTTCCTCTCTTGCTATTTAGATGACTTTTCTTTTCTTCTACGGCCTGATTTACCTGGCCAGGACTTCCAATGTTATGTTCAATAGGAGTGGTGAGACAGGGCTTCCTTGCCTTGTTCTGGTTTTCAAGGGAAATGTTTCCAGTTTTTGTCCATTCAATATGATGTTAACTGAGAGTTTGTCATAGATGGCTCTTATTATTTTCAGGTATGTTCCTTCGATATATACCTTACTGACAGTTTTTAAAGTGAAGTACTGTCAAATTTTATTAAAATTTGTTTCTGGACCTATTGAGATAATTATATGGTTTTTGTCTTTAGTTTTGTGTATGTAATCAATCACATTTATTATTAATTTGTGTAGGTTGAGCCAAGCTTACATCCCAAGTATAACGCCTATTTGACTGTGGTGGATAAGCTTTTTGATGAGCTGCTGGATTCAGTGTGCCCATATTTTGTTGAGGATTTTAGCTTCAATATTCATCAAGGATAATGGCCTGAAGTTTTCCTTTTTTTGTTGTTTTTGTATTTGTACCTCTGCCAGGTTTTGTTATCAGGATGATGCTGGCCTCATAGAGTTAGCAGAGAAACCCTCCTTTTCAAATTTTTAGAATAGTTTCAGTAGGAATAGTACTAGCTCTTATTTATACATATAGTAGAATTTGGCTGTCAATTCATTGAGTCCTGGGCTTTTTTTTTTTTTATTGGTAAGCTATTTATTACTGCCTCAATTTCAGAGCTTATTGTTGGTCTGCTCAGAGATTCAAATTTTTCCTAGTTCAGTCTTGGAAGGGAGCATGTGTCCAGGAATTATCCATTTCTTCTATGTTTTCTAGTGTATGTGCATAGAGGTGTTCATGATATTCTCTATTGAGTATTTGTATTTCTGTGTGATCAATGATAATATCCTCGTCATTTCTGATTGTTTTTTGAATCTTCTCTTTTCTTCTTTATTATTCTATCTAGTGATCTATTTTATTAATTTTTTCTTTCAAAAAATCAGTTCTTGGATTCTTTGATCTTTTGAATGGTTTTGCATATCTCAATCTCCTTTAATTAAGCTCTGATTTTAGTTATTTCTTGTTTTCTGCTAGCTTTGGGATTTGTTTGCTCTTGGTTCCCTAGTTCTTTTAGTTGTGATGTTAGGTTGTTTAGGTTAAATTGAGATCATTCTACCTTTTTAATGTAGGCATTTTAGTGCTATAAATTTCCCTCTGAACACTGCCTTAGCTGTGTCCCAGAGATTCTCATACGTTGTATCCTTTTTGTCATTAGTTTTAAAGAACTTCCTGTTTTCTCCCTTAATTTTATTATTTACCCAAAAGTTGTTCAGGAACAGGTTATTCAATTTCCATGTAATTGTATGATTTTGAAAACTGTATTATTTTTATTGTCTTTATACTCCCAATTCTGCCAGGAACAACTATCCATAGCGTCATCCAACCCATGCTCCAATTCTAATGTTCATTGGCTTCTGTGATGTAATCGTAAATATGCCATCTATACTTTGCATTTTGTAGAAACTTTATTCCAAGTGATCACAAATAAATTATTCAAGTAACTATTTTTTTTTACTTTATTTTTACTTTATAATATCAGCCACCTTTAGCCAATACTTCACTAATAATAAATACATCACAATTTTCAAACTCATTAAAAATTCAGTCATACATTTTCATGTGTGAAGGTTCTTTTCCTCCAATTTCCTAGACTATTAAATAGCATATTTATCAGGGAAACCACAATCTTTTCAACTGGCAAATAGAGAAATAATTTTTAGGAAGATGGTCACTACTTTATTTTTGCTTTCCAAATATGAGAGTCCATCTCACTTGTGAAACTCAAGCCCAGACCCCTGAAGATAAGAAATCTGGTAAATGTAGTTTTTAGTCTTCTAGCCTATATGATAAAGGCAAATTTAGAAGGGATAGAAATAGATACCAAGAGTCAATAAACAACGTAAGTACAATTTGACTATTATTAAAGTATTTCCTTTTTTTAAATTATACTTTAAGTTCTAGGGCACATATGCACAACATGCAGGTTTATTACATATGTATACATGTGCCATGTTGGTGTGCTGCACCCATTAACTCGTCATTTATGTTAGGTATATCTCCTAATGCTATCCCTTCCCCTTCCTCCCACCCCACAACAGACCCCTGTGTGTGATGTTCCCCTTCCTGTGTCCAAGTGTTCTCAATGTTCAGTTCCCACCTATGAGTTAGAACATGTGGTGTTTGGTTTTTTGTCCTTGTGATAGTTTGCTGAGAATGGTAGCTTGCAGCTTCATCCATGTCCCTACAAAGGACATGAACTCATCCTTTTTTATGGCTGCGTAGTACTCCATGGTGTATATGTGCCACATTTTGGGGGGATGGTGCTAAATCATTAGAAATCATCCCCCATGATTCAATAACCTCCCACCAGGTCCTTCCTCCAAAACTGGAAATTATAATTCGACATGAAATTTGGGTGGAGACGCAGAGCCAAACCATATCATCTCCCCCTTGGCCCCTCCCAAATCCCATGTCCTTCTCACGTTGCAAAATACAATAATCTCTTTTAACAGTCCCCAAAGTCTTAACTCATTCAAGCATTAACTCAAAAGTCCAAGTCCAATCCTCATCTGAGACAAGTCCCTTCCACCTGTAAAATTAAAAAAAATAAAAAATAAAAAATAATTAATTAATAATAATAATAATAATAATA
>NW_016827519.1:158818-164534 GCF_001698545.2 Rhinopithecus bieti
CCCCTCCCAAATCCCATGTCCTTCTCACGTTGCAAAATACAATAATCTCTTTTTAACAGTCCCCCAAAGTCTTAACTCATTCAAGCATTAACTCAAAAGTCCAAGTCCAATCCTCATCTGAGACAAGTCCCTTCCACCTGTAAAATTAAAAAAAATAAAAAATAAAAAATAATTAATTAATAATAATAATAATAATAATAATAAACAAGAAGCAATGAGGTACTGGAATGTGGTAAATTCTCCCATTCCAAGTGGGAGAAATTAGCCAAAACAAAGGGGCTACAGGACCTATGCAAGTCTGAAACCTAGCAGGACAGTCATTGAATCTTAAAGCTCCAAAATAATCTTCTCTGACTCCGTAGCTCACATCCATGGCACGCTGATGCAAAGTGTGGCCTCCAAAGGCCTTCTACAGCTCTGCCCCTGTGGCTGCTTTCGTTGATTGACATTGAGTGCCTGTGTCTTTTCCAGGTGCACAATGCCAGCTCTTGATAGATCTACCATTCTGGGATATGGAAAACAATGGCCCTCTCCTCACAGCTCCACTAGGCAGTGCCCCAGAGGGACTTTGTGTGAGGGCTCCAATCCCACATTTTTCTCTGCATTGTCCTAGTCAAGGTTTTCCATGAGGGCTTCACCCCTATAGCACACTTCTGCCTGGTCACCCAGGTGTTTCCATACAACCTCTAAAAATATAAGCAGAGGCTCCTAAGCCTCAACTATTGCTCTCTGTGCACCCAGAAGCCCAATACCATGTGAAAACCACCAAGGCTTGGGGCTTGCACCCTCTGAAGCAATGGCCCAAGCTGTACCTTGGCCCCTTTTAGCTACATCTGGAGTTGGAGTGGCTGGGTCACAGGACTACATGTCCTGAAGCTGCACAGAGCTTGGCACACAAAACCATTCTTCCCTCCTAGACCTCCAGGCCTGTGATGAGAGAGGTTGCCTTGAAGGTCTCTGAAATGCCGTGGAGGTATTTTCTCCATGCCGTGGCTATTAATTTTCAGCTCTGCTTTACTTATGCAAATTTTTGCAACCTTGAATTCCTCCCCAGAAAGTGTTTTTTTTCTTTTTTACCACATGGCCAGGCTGCAAGTTTCCCTAACTTTTATGGTCTCTTTCCTTTTAACTGTAAGTTCTGGTTTCAAACCTTTTTTTTTTTTTTTTTTTTTTTTTTTGCTTATGTAAATGAACATAGGCTCTAAGAAGCAAGCAGGTCACATCTTGAACCCTTTGCTACTTCCACCGGGTACTCTAAATTTCTTCTACCGGGTACTCTAAATCATCTCTCTCAAGTACAATATTCCAAAGATCTCTAGAGCAGGGGAAAAATACCCCCAGTCTATTTGCCAAAGCATAGCAAGAGTGGCCTTCAGTCCAGTTTCCAATAAATTCCTCATCTCCATTTGAGACCACATCAGCCTGGCCATGTCTGTTCATATCACTGTTAGCATTTTGGTCAAAAACATTCAACAAGTCTCTAGGAACTTCCAAACTTCTGTCATTTTTCTGTCTTTTTCTGAGCTCTCCAAACTCTTCCAACCTCTCTCTGTTCCCCAGTTCCAAAGTTGTTTCTGCATTTTGAGGTATCTTTATAGGAATGACCCACTTCCCTGGTACCAATTTCCTGTTTTTGTTAATTCTCACACTGCTGTAAAGAACTACCTGAGACTGGATAATTTACAAAGAAAAGAGGTTTAATTGACTCACAGTTTCACAGGCTGTATAGGCTGTACACATAAGATTTACTGCCACAGTAAGAACACTTCCAACTTCATTTTATAAGCACAGTTCATCTACAAGACCAATATTTAGTGTACCTTAAGGTTCTTAGACTGCAATCAGTTTTATTCATTTGTCACCCATTGTCCTTATAATGTTCTTAGAGCTGAAGCCTTTGCCAGTACATAGGCATAGGAAAGGGGAAGAAATAAACATTTTCCTGCTAAGTATGGATGTGTATGTGTAAATAGGTATATCTATGCACAATTTTATATATATAATTGTGTAAATATATATATAGAGTCATATATAATATAAATATATATTAATATATAATATATAATACAATTATATATATTATATGTACATTTCAGTATCTAAGTTAAAATCATTTCAGGTTAACAGATAGTTGTAAGAAATAATGCAGAGAGATCCTTTGCACATTTCATCCATTATCCATCGATGGTAACATCTTGTGTAAATATAGATTAATATCACAACCAGAAAATGGCACCAATAAAATTCACTGAACATATTCATATTTTTCTCTTGATCTTTCTTTTTTTCACATTTGGACATCTATACCATGCTAAATCTGTCTTCCAATTCATGCGTACACTATTACTTTATATTTATTTCGATCTCTGATTTCTTTAATCAGCTTTTGGAATGTTCAGAATATAAATCTTAAACAAGTTTTGGTAGATTTAAACAATATATTTTCTTTAGGTTCATAGAAAATATTATTGTGACTCCAAGTTCAGTCTATATGTCTGTTGTTGTACCAGTCCCATGCTGCTTTGGTTACTGTAGCCATATATTATAGCTTGAAGTTGGGTAATATGATGCCTCTGGCTTTGTTCCTCTTGCTTAAGATTGCTCTGGCTATTCAGACTTTTTAGTAGTTATGTATACATTTTAAATAGTCTTATTTTCTAATTCTGTGAAAAAATACAATAGTAGTTTGATAGGAATTGCGTATTATATGTAGATTACTTTGGGCAGTATGGCCATTTTAACAATATTAATTCTTGTATCCCATAAGTATGGAATGTTTATTCATTCATTTGTATCATATATGATTTCTTTCAACAGTGTTTTGTAGTTATTATAGAGATCTTTCATTTTCTTGGTTAGATGTGTTCCCAGGTGTTTTATTTTTTTTGTGGATGATGTGTAAATGGCATTGTGTTCTTGATTTGGCTTTCAGCTTGAATATTATTGGTGTATAAAAATATTACTGATGTTTGTACATTGATTATGTATGCTAAAACTTTACTAAAGTTTGTTATAAGTTCTAGGAGCCTTTTGGCAAAGTCTTTAGTGTTTTCTTTTCTTTGCAACAGAATAATGTCATCAGTGAAAAGAGATGATTTGTCTTATTTTCCTATTTGGAGGCCTCTTATTTATTTCTTTTGTCTGATTGACCTGGGTACAACTTCTAGTACTACGTTGAATAGGAGTGGCGAAAATGGGGATCCTTGCCTTATTTTAGTTCTTAAGGATAATCTTCCAGCTTTTGCCTGTTCACTACTATGTTAGTTATGGGTATGTCATAGATGGATTTCATTATTTTGAGGTATGTTCCTTGAATGCTTAATCTGTGGAGGGTTTTTATCATGAAGGGATTTGGGATATTATTGAAGCTTTATCTGCATCTATTGAGTTGATCAGATGATTTTCATTTTTAATTCTGTTTATATTGTGAATCACATTTATTGATTTGTATATGTTGAACAAAACTTCTCTCCCAGGAGTAAAACTCGCTTGGCCATAGTGAATTAACTTTTTGATGTGCTCCTATATCTGGTTTGCTAGCATTTTCTTAAGCAATTTTGCATTCTTGTTCATCAGGGATATTGGCCAGTAGTTTTCTTTTTTTCATTGTGTCATTCCTAGATTTTGATACAGAATTATGCTGGTTTTGCAGAATGAGTTAGGGAGGTGACTCTCATTCTCAGCTTCAGAATAGTTTCAGTAGGATTGGTACAAGCTATTGTTTGTACATCTGGTATAATTTGACTATGAATCTATCTGGTCTGGGGCTTTATTTGGTTAGTAGATTTTTTAATTCTGATTCAGTTGTGGAATTCATTATTGGTCTTTTCAGGATTTCAATTTCTTCCTGATTCAATCGTTGGAGGTTGTGTGTTTCCAAGAATTTATCCATTTCCTCTACATTTTCTAGTGTCTTTGCATAGAGGTGTTCATAGTAATGTCTAAGTATATTTTGTATTATTGTGGGATAAGTTGTAAAGTCATCTTTTTCATTTCTTATTATGCATATTTGGATCTTCTCTTTTTTCTGTGTAGTTTCCTTAGTGGTCTATTATATTTATCCTTCCAAAACACAAAATTTCATTTTGTTCACCTTTTTATGCATTTGTAAGGTCTCAATTTTGTTTTAGCTCTGCTCTGATTTTAGTTATTTCTTGTCTTCTGCTAGCTTTGGGTTTAGTTTATTCTTGTTTTGCTAGTCACTCTAGGTATAATATTAGATTTTTAATTTGAGATATTTCTAACTTCTTGATGTAGGTATTCAGGGCTATACATTTCTTGTTAACACTTCTTTTGCTTCATCGCAAGACTTGGTCTGTTGTCTGTCTCTTATTTCAAAGAATGTTTTTATTTCTGCCCTAATTTCATTGTTTACCCAAAAGTCATTCAGAAATAGATTGGTTAATTTCCATATAATTGTATGTTTTTGAGGTATCCTCTTGAAGGATATCTCTAGGTATTGATTTCTAGTTTAATTCCACTGTGGTCTGAAAATATGCTTGATATACTTTTTATAGTTTTGAATTGATCAAGGCTTGCTTTATTTCCAAGCATGTGGTCAATCTTAAATATGTTTTATGTACAAATGAGAGGAGTGTGTATTCTGTTGTTGTTGAGTGAACTATCCCATAGATGTCTCTTATGTCCAAATGGTCAAATGTCAAATTTAAGTCCACAATTTCTTGGTTAGTTTTCTTTAGTGATCTATCTAATGGTGTCAATGGGGTATTGAAGTTCTCCACTATTATTGTGTGACTGTCTAAGTCTTTTTGTAGGTCTAGAAGTACTTGTATAATGAATCTGTGTATTCCAATGTTGGGTGAACATATATTTGGGACAGTTAAGTCCTTCTTGTTGACTTGAACCCTTTTTCATTATATAATACCCTTTTTTGGACTTGTTTTTACTGTTATTGGTTAAAAGTCTGCATTATCTGATATAATTGTGTTCTATCTATGTGATAGATCTTCTTCCTCTCTTTGCCTTGAGCCTATGGGTGTTGTTATATGTGAGATGGGAAGATAGCAAAAGATTGGGTTTTTTATTTTATCAAACTTGCCTCTCTGTGCCTTTTAAGAGAAATGTTTAGAACATTTACATTAAAGGTTAATATTGATATGCTAGGTTTTAATCCTGGTGTGGTATTGCTAGCTGGTTGCTTTGTAGTCTTGATGTGTATTTGCTTTATAGGGTCTGTGGGTTCTACAATTCTGTATACATCTTTCTGTGCTAGCAGGTATTGTTCTTTTGTTTACATGTTTGGTGCTCCCTTGAAGTATCTCTTGCAAGGCTTGTTTAATGGTAATAAATAACCTCTGGCTTTGATGAAACTAAATTCAAACTTGGACTCTAGAGGGTACTGAATGTAACCAAGAATTGGCCAATCTGACCTCCATTTCCACAGCAGCAATCACATTTCCAGTGATTGATCCTGACCCAAACCAGGCCAATAGAATTAATCTTAGGACTTTGGCTAAGTTTGTTGGGAAAGGCAAGTCTTCCTTCTGCTGAGATTTTGGATGCAATAGAATTTTAGCTTATGACTGCTGAACATTTTGTTAATCTAACAAAGTCTGGCCTAGAAGGAAATTTTCCAACAGAAAAGAATTTATATGGATAGGAATGATTTGCAAATAATTATAAATGTAAAATATTATTTGTTCTAAATTTCCTATAATGAATCAATTTTTCCATAATGCATTTATAATTTTCTACC
>NW_016827519.1:166265-184217 GCF_001698545.2 Rhinopithecus bieti
GCATGTTCTCACTCATAGGTGGGAACTGAACAATGAGATCACTTGGACTCGGGAAGGGGAACATCACACACCGGGGCCTATCATGGGGAGGGGGGAGGAGGGAGGGATTGCCTTGGGAGTTATCCCTGATATAAATGATGAATTGATGGGTGCTGACGAGTTGATGGGTGCAGCACACCAACATGGCATAAGTATACATATGTAACAAACCTGCACGTTATGCGCATGTACCCTAGAACTTAAAGTATAATAAAAAAAAAAAAAAAAAAAAAAAAGAAAAAAAAAAGAAAAGGGGCATAAAGGCTATTAAGAAAAAAAAAAAAGAAGAAGAAGAAAAGATAAGTGGCATACAGGCTATAGAGAAAGAAACAAAACAATAAAAAAAAGAAACAAAGATTTTTTGACATACTTATTGACTGAAGTTTTCACTTTTATCAATGTACAAAATGAAAGAGAAACAAGAAAGACATGCAAAACCTTTATTTGTTCACCACAGATATAAATGACTTTTACGGATTACGTGAAATACTGAATGCTAGAAGAGTATTTCCTCAATTTTTGTGTTATCCCTATTTAATAGTTAATGACAGTGCACTTTTAGTTTAATTTACACAATATTTTTCCTATCACTAGACACAATCAATAGAATCAAGCTGTAATTTGTAACATTTACCAATTACTGTTTTATAAATTTGTAAATTTTCACAATGGCCTATTTTAACCTACTAATATGATATTACTGAACATTTACACAGGAAGAGAGCTGAATTTTCACCTTATTACAATAAAGTTATCTCAATTGTATTGATTATATTAAACTTAGTAATGTAATTAGGAAATTTAGGATTTCTGGGTATGTATTATCTTTGTTTTAATATCATACATTTAAGTATAAGTTTAGAGATATATTTTAAATAATGGCTGTGCTAATAACTTTAACAATTTATTTTAAAATTCTCTAAATTTAATGATTTTCATATTAGACTTGTTTTAGAGTTACAGTTTCTAGACTTTACAGTAGTTACTTTTGATTAGCAAATGAGAGAAATTAAAAGAAAATTTTAACTTATTTTCAATGAAAAGGAAAAGTCCATTTGGTATTAGTAAATTAATGATGGGACTTAATATCTTTTCATATCAGTTTCCTTACATGTATAATAAAATTGATGAAGTTATCCTCTTTATAAGAATACTTGCAGAATTAAATCAGAATCATGAAATTTTTAACATAGTTCGTTGATATAAACATTGAACTATCATTATCATTACTGTAATTATAACCAATTACTTCAGATCCTACAGTTAAGGACATCAGACTTTAGCTCCTAAGTTAGTGCCTACTCTTTTGCTCATAGTGTGAGAAATACAAGTTTGGCCCATTAACTTGTCTGGGCAAAGCAGTATCCTTTTAATAGATTCACTCACAAGGCTTCTGTGACATGCTGTTTTCTGGCTGAACCTTAATTTGCAGTTGTGAAGCTCCAACCAACTTCTTCTAATCCTAAGGTCTCCGAACCCTCCATACATTGAGGTAATTCCTAGTACCTTCAAAATGCTTCCTTGCATGTATCATCTATTGCTCAGTTATTTACTCACAATAATTCCCCTGGGAAATCCTGTCATTGGGTTAAGGAGTTTATGTATTATAGACAGATTCATTATTGATGGGCAAGCAAATAAACATACAAATAATCTACTCATTTTTTTAAATGCAAATCAGCTGTAAGTTTCATTTATCCCTCTGCCTGGGAGCATTGTGTTGGTAAGTTTGAAGTTAGGTTGATTGATTCAACATGGAGAATTATTCAAACATGGAGCCTGCTCTTCAGTAGTGGTCCAATCACAAGCTGAAATTATTCATAAGGAAAGCATTCATTGAGTATCCTTTTTCTCCAAATTCAAATTAAAACTGGATAAAGTAATTTTATACATATACAATTTTATAAACTGTACATTCAAATAGAAGTGTTTACAAGGTATTATTTTTTTAAAAAATCAAAATAGTTTTTTAATAAATTAGCCTAAATATAAATATTTGTAAAATACAGTATTAAATCATTACATGATATTTTATTAACTCATATATGGATTGAGATTTACAGTCATAGATTCTGCAATAGAATCTTCCTCACTTTTTAAACTTCATACTCAGGTAATCTTAGGTTCCTCTGGGTGAAATTATAGCCTTTAAATATCCTCATTCTGGTCATGATCCTGATTCACTAAATAAAAGTGTTTATTAGTTTCAAGGCCCGTTTTTGAATCTTCAATTTACTTTGCCAGTGGACTTAAAGCATTTTTTAAATAAATCCTTCTTCCCAAACTGAAGTGTTAATACATGTGGAATGTATTAGAACAACAATCAATATAAGCAGATAAGAAACTTTAGATAATATAACAAGAGTTAAAACTTGAAATAATTGTTCCACAGTCATAATTTTGATACTTGCAGGGGCTATGATCTTGAAGTAATCATTCTCAATCAATACAATTTTATTTTTTTTACTTAAAATGTACATATCAGCATTATAAAATATACTAAATAAAATGATAAAAAAAATTATATAATATAAACTAAGTTAAATAAGATGTGCTTGGCAAAAGAATTGCATAGATTCTAAGAGATATATTAAGTTTTTTTTTTAAATAAGAGGAAGCTTGATATTGTAAAGAGAAAAGACATGAAAAGTGGAAATATAGATTCACAGATTGTCCTTTAAAAATCTTAGCACATAAAACATTACAGTGAAATCTCAAACCTTTGAAGTGAATTCTGGTCTAATGGGGACAATGTTGACATTTGTGTGACATACAGCTAATGTTTACAGATCAAAAAATTGTGAAATATACTGATGAGATCTAGCATACAATTATGGTGAAGAGCGCTAATGACATCTTTCCTTACCAAAACTAATTGGTGAAGCCTGAAAAACATGACTGCTTATTCAAATGCACAGATGTCAGTGCAAAGGCATGTGAATAATGAAGAATCAGAAAGCATGACACTACCAAGGAAACCTAATAAAGCTCCAGTAACTGATGCTAAACAAATGGAGATTCACAAACTGATGGCTATAGAATTCAAAATAACTATCTAGAAAAAGCTCCATGAGGATCAAAAGAACACAGATACAAAATAAAATCAGGAAAAAAATGCATGAACAAAATGAGAGGTGTGACAAAGAAATACAAACAATAATGATTAACCAAATAGAAATCAAACAGAAATCCTGGAACTAAGGAGTATAATTACTGAACTGAAAAATTAAATAGAGGTCTTCAAGAAGAGAGAATCAGTGGACTCAAAGATAGGTCATTTAAAATTATTCAATTAGAGGAATAAATAGAAAAAAATTAAAAAGATTGAAGAAAGCTTATAGGACCTGTGTGGAACCATCAAATAAAACTATATATGCTTTATGGAAAACCAAGAAGGAGAAAAAAAAATGAGGGAAAGGGGCAAAAGCTTATTTTAAAACAAATAATTTGAAATAACATTTCAAATCTAAGAAGAAAAACGAACATTCAGATTTATAAAGCAAAAAATTCTCCAGGAATTTGGTTCTAAAGAGAACTACACTGAAATACAACATAATTAAACTTTCAAAAGTCAAAAACAAATAAACAATTATAAAAATTATCAAGAGAAAAAACTGAATCATATAAAAGGGAATGTCTATGGATTATCATTGGACTTCTCAGCAGAAACCTTGCCAGTCAGGAGTGAGGTAATATATTCAAAGCACTGACAGAAAAGAAAAATGACAGCCAAAACTTCTATACCTAGCAACACTATCCTTTTATAATGAAGGAGAGATAAGACTTCACCAGACAACCAATAACTAATGAAGTTCATCACCACAAGATATTTATTACACAAAGAGATAAAGTTAGTGTTTCAAGTTGAAACAAAAGACACTGAACAGTGATATTGTTTGATTCTGTGTCCCCACCCAAATCTTACATAAAATTGTTGGAGGAGGAGCCTGGTTGAAGGTGACTGAATCATGGGGGTGGTTTCAATGGCTTAGACCCATCCACCTAATGCTGCTTTTTAAAAAGTGTGTTCACGTCCTCTTCTCACCTCTCCTACCACTATGTGAAAACATGCTTATTTCCTCCTCTCCCTTCTGCCATAATTTTGAGTTTCCTGAGGCCTTATCTTGTGACTGTGCTACAAGGTGCCCAAATGTTTTGTCAAAATTACTCTGGGCGTTTATGCGCAGGTGTTTTTGGATGAGTTTGAAATTTAAATCAATAGACCAAGTAAAGCAGATTGTCCTTCATATTGTGAGTGGATGGGCATCATCCAATCAGTTGATGGGCTGAATACAACAAAAGGCTGATCCTCCTCTGAATAAGATTAAATTTCTCCTACCTGACTGTCTTTGATCTGGGATGATGTTGTTGTTGTTGTTGTTGTTCTGCCTTTGGACTTAAACTGAAATATAGGCTATTCCTGGATCTGAAGCCTCCTATCCATTGGAAGAAACTACATCTTTTGCTCTCCTAAGATAAGTTATGTTCTGTGTATGAAATCTGGGACAATCATGTTCTCTCTTCAAAGAGACTGGAATTAGGACAAAGATTAGTTGAGTCAGCCTCACTGTGCATGCAAATATAGGAGCTCTGAAGGGTCATGTTTCTACCACATAGGTCACAGAAGACTGTAGGCCAATGGAGTGAAAGAAAGATAATTGATTTTGATTTTTAGAGAGAAGCAAAGACTGAAAAAAAGAATCTTATATTTAGTAGTCTCCAGTTTCTTGTTTTCCTGTTATTTTCTGTACTTCCTTCGATGAAAACAGAATATCTTTACAAGAGATTACTCGTTTGTTTCAGATACTTCAAATTGATTGCTACTAAAATTATCCTGATTTTCTCCTGATTGAAATATTTCCTATATTTAAATTCCCCAGCATAATATAACCTATGCAGAAACCATAGAGTGATTCAAGTCCTCTCTATCAGTGTGTAAATGTAGGGGCAGTGCCATATTCTCAAGACTGCACATCTTTCACAGCTCACAATGATGTGACAAAAATGTTACTAACTGTCCAAAGTAAATCATTTATTTTTTTCTCTTCGTTATTAAAAATAAACTGCTGATAAATTAAATTTAGTGGAGGTTATTTGAGTAAAGAACAATGCAAGAACTAAGGAGTACCCTGAACCAGGGGAAGTTCACAGGACATGACCTAGCAATGTAAGCAGTCAGTGAGCTTTTATAGATCAAAGACAGAAGTTGAGAAATCACCTTATTTATGTATCTTCTTTATTTGCGCTGGTGTGATGAATTGGCTACCTGCCAGTGGCTGAAATATGGCTGCTTGTGATTTACTAAAACTCAGGTGTTTTTTATACTTCTTAGGTTTCAGTTTGTTTATGTACTAATTTAGCTTGCAATTTGCTATGTAGGAAGTCAAGGTAAAAAGGCAGCCTTAGGCCAAGGGTAACTTAATTTTATATTGTGAAATAATGCAATACAAAAGTGAATAGAGTCAAATCAGAAGCTATTCTGCCTTGGTCAAATTCTAGTTTAATATAAACTGATTTTGCATGGCTTATTGTGTATCTTTGTATGGCTTTTCTTACATTTAAATTAGAAATAATAACCTAATAGGGTAGTTGTGAGATTTGATTTAAAAATGTGGCACAGTTAGAAGAGTACCTTAGAAATAGCAAACATATAACAAATGTTAAATTTGTTCATTTTCTTAATGATCCAAAATAGTGTATACCTCAGGGTTATTTGATGATATAAATATAATTAATTTGGCAAATTAAAAAATACACACAGACACCTCTCTCTCTCTCTCTACACACACACACACACACACACACACACACACACACACACACACAGACCCACACAGAGCTGGCTCTCCATATCTATGTCTTTGGCATCTGTGGATTAAAGCAACTGTGAATCAAAAGTATTCAGAAAGAAAGTGTCTGTATTGAACATGTAAATATTTCTTTGTTATTATTCCCTAAATAATATTGTATAATTATTTTCATAGTTTTATGTTGTATTCACTATTAGTAGTAGAGATTATATATATATTATCTCTACTACTACATAGTGGTATATATACTACATATGCTATGTAGAAATAGTATATGAGAAGTGGTGTCAGGGTATTTGTATGTATTTCCAAAAAACCTAAAGAACGCAAAAGTTTGTTTTCCCCATTGAGTTTTGAAGAAATTTATTTTCCTATTTTTCATAAAACTTCAATGGTAGAGAACTGGTTTTTGACAGATCATCTTGTGTGTCTAAGACATGGACCTGTATCAAATAGCTCTTCTAAAATATTTTTGTGACAGTCTCATCCTGAAGCAGGCAGAAAAATAGATGAAATAACAAGAAACAATTTATTTATAGGTATTGTTTTTTAACTGGTTGACATCTGAGCTCAAAAGGTATATCGTTTCTTTTTCCCCCAGTAGAGTGAATCACATCTGGCAACCTAAATTCTACTAAGTCAAATATTCTTTGTTTTGTCTGATAAAGTGGAAGATATTTTCTATGTGAAGACACAAAGAGCAGAGCTTAATGTTCCAAATTAAAATTATCATGATTTGCCATGCAATCCGTAACAAGCCAGTTAATCTAGATTTGTTGTGACTCTTCATTAATTAGTAGATACCTTGAAATTTTGTGTTAAAAGATTAGAACCTTTGTAATCTTTCTTAATTTACCCCCTGCTCCTTTCAGCTTTCTGGAACTTATTTGTAGAGATTCTTTCTTTGACACCAACTAAAGTTATTAGCTTGAATATTAATAAGGAAGAAATATGCATTGAAAATAGAACAACAGAAATAATGACTTGTCTAGTATAATTAGAAGCTTTAGAGTGGGGAAGGGAAAGTTGATTATTATGTCTATACTATTGAAGGATTTAAAAATAACTTCAAAGTTTTCATTTTTTATACTTTGATAGTTTTATATAAACTAAAACAGAAATCAGTTATTCAACTGAAAGCAACTATTAAATACAAATTAAACTTTCTTAAACTACTGCATTTCATTTTCAAAGATAAAATTCAATTGTGGTCAAACTAATAAGGCTTAGAATCCTTCATGTGTAGAACAGATACAGTGCTTAGAAATTTTCATCCAACAGATTTAGACATTTAAACCAACATCTTTCACTTTTATAGCCAAGTTTTGGAAACTTTAATTGTCCTCCATTATAGCTAAAATATCAAAGAAATGAAATCTCAACAAAAGCTTTTGGATGTTGGGCATGTTTCAAATTATTACCTGCCAAGTTTAACTTTTTAAAATATGCAATAAATCATGACCTTAATGTAAACATCTTAGTAAAGGGTTTCCACTTCTGGCAATATTATTGAAAGTCAAAGAGCAGTGGGAAAAAAATGCAAGGATATTACTTAAAGGTATCACAAATAGTGTATAAGCAGTATTTGTTTTAGAAATGTTAATATAGAAGGCAAAAACAATATACGATGTAGGTAAGTCACACTGCATTAAATATTGTATTGCTGAAACGGGACAGTTTCCTGATTCCCCTTACAGGACTTGCGACAGGGGTGTGACTCATCTGTTTCGTGGTCCCACAGCACAAACCCCTACAGGGAGCATGCAGATGGGCAGGTGCAGAGGCCAAGGTGAGAGCTTCGGGCTCTTGGCCCGGCGGTAGTGTCTAGGGGTGGGTGCCTACAACCCCAGTGTTACCAGGCTGTTTCAGCTTTGCCGTCTGCAGACGTCTTGTGTGTTAATCAGCTCAGTGGACCCTCTGCCTTATCACAAGAGCAGCGGGCCAGTGTGACAGCTTCCTGTATCCTGAGATCTTGCCCAGTGCCCTGAATAAATTAGATCACATGCGGGCTCGAAGGATGAGTGAAAGGTTTTATTGAGTGGTGGATGTGGCTCTCAGTGAGATTGATGGGAAGTGGGAAGAGGGAATGGAGTGGGAAGAGGGAATGGAGTGGGAAGGTGGTCAACCTCTGGAGTCGGACTGCCCCATGGTCGGACTCTTGTCTGACAGCACAAGCTAACTGAGCTCCCTTTGGTGTCTAGACATCCCTCTTCTTCTCTCTTTCTTTGCCGTGTCATTCCGCTGTCGCTCTTCTGTTAGTCTGCTGGTCTACTGGTTGGCCCTGGAGCTTGGGGTTCAAGGTTTATATGGGGGCAACATAGGGGATATGGTGGGTTAAAAGGCAACTTGTTGGGTGCGAAAACATAAATGCCTGTTCTCATTTAGGGCCTTGTGTATCCCGGCTTGAGGATGGAGCCTTTGCTAGAGAACCATCCTCTTCTACTCAGTATTTCCCTGTTTCCTGTTCATATCATCACCATTAGAAAACGTAATCTTACTTGAATATTTTGTGAAAAGTATTCTATCCTTAAGGAGACTGAGCATATCTTCACTTCCTTAAACATAGGATGCATATAGTGATTTATTTTCAGAGTACAGCATGGAAAAAAAAATGATGTAACTTTATAACACAAAATTTTGACAGAAACTACCTCATCTAGGCTGATCAAGGTCAACATTAGCAGTGGTAAATCATTTTGATAGTATGTTTTCTTGAAATAATGTAAGGATCAAGCAGAGGAAAATAACTTTTTCTTTCTCAGACTTTTATGGCATTCAGATCTTCAACAGATTAGATGAGGCCTAGCTTCATGTGGGAGGGCAATCTGCTTTACTAAGCCTACTAATTCAATTGTCTTTGTTATCCAGAAACACCTTCACAGACATACCCATAAATATTGTTAAGCCAAATTTTGGGGTACCACGTGACTCTGTCAAATTGCACATAAAATTATCACTTACACTATCATAATCAAGAGTAGCCTAAGGAGGCATAATGACTAAATGTAATATGTATCCTGGATGAAATCTGCAATAGAAGAAGGACATTAGGTAAAACCAAGTATATGTGAATAAAGAATGGAGTTTAGGTAATAACAATATACCAATATCAGTTAATTAATTGTAACAAATATACCATATTAACGTAAGATATTAATCATAGGGAAAATTGGTACATGATGTATGTGGGAACTCTGAAATATATTAGCATTATTTCTGTAAATATACAAAGTCCTAAATAATGTCTACTAAAAATGAACCCCAAATTAAGAATTTAGTTTTAGTTCCTTAGTTGCTGTAACCACAATTCAAATGATCAATTATCACAAGTGGGAAATGGATTCCTCCATGGACAGTTCTCATGCAGAATATCACTGAAAAGTCTATTGGACCACATTGTATATATGTTCTGTGTTCTTATGGAATGTGCTGTGCCACTTATCTGTGACAAATCTGTGCCTCGTCATTACGTGTTATATTCACACATTTTGATTAATTCAGAAAATCCTCAGTTATTATTATTTTAAACCTAAATTTGGTGTAATTTTAACAACTGAAAAGCAGAATGCCTGACTATCCTCTGGTAGGAAGGGTACAAGTATTCTTTCTGTCATAGGTTCATTCTATTATCAAATGCCTTTACGATCTGCTTGTTGTTTTAGGTATGCTAGCTACACACCCTTTTGCATGAGTAAATAAGATGAGTATTTTCATGTATTATATATGTGATAATCTTGGGACTAGATTTTGTACATGGAAATGCTCAGAAAATGTTTCTTTCATAAATGAAATAAAAGTTCATCTGATAGGGTAGTTGCACTGAATTTTGGAAGTTATTTTGGTTTATAAAACCACATCCTGGTACTAAATTTGCTAACAAGACAGGATAAAACTTGGTAATTTTATTAACAAGTTAAAAATACTATGTAAATTTGATTCATTATTTTTTTTAAGAACCTTCCAAATGATTACCTAAGCTTAAAATGAGCAAATATGAAGAGTGTTTATACTGGAGACTAATCTAATTATATCTGAAAAGCAATGCAGTTCTCTCCACAGTTATCCTAACAGTATATCTTGAGATAGTACCTCATTTTCAGACACAAAAGGTTTTGAATCTCTTTTCATTAAGATTTCATTAATGAGATCTTATTAATTTCATGAGATTTCATTAATCTCTTTTCATTAATGAGATTCATTAAGCCTGTAGTCTCTTTTCTGGCTTTATATTGCTTGTTATCAATTCACTATTAATAATTATCTTTTGTGCTTAACAAATGTTAACCTAGACTTATATTTAGAAGCATTACTGATGATTACTTTAGCTTACAGATGACTAAACATGGCGGGGGTGCTATCTCTAGAAGTAAACAATGGCTAGGGAAAAAGCACCCTTTTCAATAAATGATGCTGGGAAAATTGGATTGCCACATACAGAAGAATGAAATTGGATGCCTATCTCTCATCACATACAGGTGATGGTTATACTAAAAGCCCAGATTTCATCTACACAATATATCAATGTAACAAAATTGCCCTTGTACTCCTAAAATTTATATGAAAAAAAAAAAAAAACACACAAAAAACAATGGTTTTATCATCAGTTCATTTTGACACATAGATACCTAAGTGTATGTATGAAAGTATTTAACTCCTTGAGCATACTTTCTAGTCTAGAAAACAAGTCATATAGTTTCTTATAACTTGTAACAGAGATTTTCAGTTTTTAGTTTAGTTTTGTTCCCACCTACTAAAGGTATTTTAAGAATTAATAGAACACAAATTGTGTGTTAGGCACTATTCTAGGTATCTAGGATTCATTTGTGAACAGAAGTAAAAAAATATATATATCTATTACTCAGCCGGGCGCGGTGGCTCACGCCTGTAATCCCAGCACTTTGGGAGGCCGAGACGGGCAGATCATGAGGTCAGGAGATCGAGACCATCCTGGCTAACATGGGGAAAACCCGCCTCTACTAAAAATACAAAAAAAGTAGCCAGGCGTGGTGGTGGGCGCCTGTAGTCCCAGCTACTTGGGAGGCTGAAGCAGGAGAATGGCGTGAACCCGGGAGGCGGAGCTTGCAGTGAGCCGAGATCCAGCCACTGCACTCCAGCCTGGGCGACAGAGCGAGACTCCATTTCAAAAAAAAGAAAATACACACACACACACACACACACACACACACATATATTTTTTGAAACGGAGTCTCGCTCTGTTGCCCAGGCTGGGGTGCAGTCGTGTGATCTCGGCTCACCACACAATGTATATACACGTAGACGTATATACACATATACATGTATACACGTATATATACATATATATATTACCTATGGTTTTCTAATAAAATTCACAGATCTCTGAAGAAAGGGACTTCAGATATTATCCAAGCATTCTTAGCTTTTATGTCCCTAATGAGAAACAGAGGGCTGTGCAATATTAATGTGGTGTATCGGGCCCTCAGAATTCTCTGAGGAGTTCCACTATTTGCCTGGGTCATTTTGATTTCTAGCCTTTGATTCTTAGAAACAAATAAAACAATGCAGAATGGACATTTATCTTTGAAGATATACAGATGGTTTTTAACCTTAGATTACAAAGATATTCGAGTAATGTTTAGAGAATAATTGAATACACAAAGTGATCTGTCAACATTATACAGAAATAAGCAAAGAAGCTGAGATTTGAGAGGACTCCAAAATCCATGCTTATTTCCTCTCATTAGAAGAAGGAAGGACAATTTATTATCCCCAACTCGCTGAATCAACGAAACCTCCTGGGGAGGACATTTTGATGAGCTATTTTGACAGAAAATGATAATGACAACTTTTAGAAAGTCACTACTAAAGAAAACCTTTACCAAGGATCTTATTTTGATTTTCATACTCCAGGATTGATAAAATGGGTTTCCTGAAGATTTCAAAGAAAGTATTATAAATGCAAGAGATGTGCATACATTTGCTTCTCAATCCAATTTGCTAAAAAGGACTTTGTTTAGAAAGCAGTGCATTTGCATCTAATCATTTTTGTAATCCCAGGTGAAAGGATTGCTTCTTTCTCTAAAGATGGGCATCAGTGAGGGAAACAGTGTTGGACGTTTTAAGTTCTGGTATATTTGTTAATCAACAAGCTTTAAAGATTCTGATGGAAAAAGCAAATGTTGTTCCATTTCTGAACTCTGATATGTGATGATTATATTTTACTGCAACCATTTTGTATGTGTTCGTTTATAGTATCTGATATTTAAAAAGACAACAAGTATACTATAAAATAAAATAGAGCTCCAATAGCTTATTGAATGAACAATGTGATTAACCTCAGATATTTTTTTTTTTCCATATTGAATATGAATGGACATGTGATAGTCTCTGAATTTAAATGAACTCTGCTAATGTCCACATTGAAAATCTTATATTGTTGCTGGGCGCGTTAACTCACACCTGTAATCCCAGCTCTTTGGGAGGCCAAGGCAGGTGGATCAACTGAGGTCAGGAGTTCAGGACCAGCCTGACCAACATGGAGAAACCCAGTCTCTACTAAAAATACAAAATTAGCCAGTCATGGTGGTGGGTGCCTGTAATCCCAGCTACCCGGGGAGGCTGAGTCAGGAGAATCGCTTGAACCTGGGAGGTGCAGGTTGCAGTGAGCTGAGATCGCGCCATTGTACTCCAGCCCAGGCAACAAGAGCGAAATTCTGTCTCATAAAAAAGTAAGAAATCTTATATTGTTAGAATCAGTTGCACTGATGGGAAATACTGTCTCCTATTTTTACCCCTAGTGCTCTTTCATTAAGAATGTCTTCTTTTTTCATAGCTTTGTTCTCTTTCACTATAAAATATTTTATTAATTTTATATACATAATAGATTGTTCAAAATAATTGCTTCTTTTGTTTTAACAAAATGTGGCTAAATCTTAGTGTATTGTTCTTTTAATTTTATATTTATATACTTGTGTTTTATGTACTTTTGCTTTATACAGTAAATTGTTTGACAAAGCATTTGTGAAACAAGGTAATACTTGTATTGATATATATGTATATATATATATAATATATGCTTTGTATTATATATACATATATAATATATATATGTAACATACTTACCATATTCTAGGCATTTGCTTTAGACCAGTAAATTTATTAAGAAGGCACCTGAATATCTATGAACCCAAAGACAACAGACTTTGGGTTATGGAAAAGACAGAAGCTGTAAAACTCTGGGAAATGTTTTCTCTCTCCTTTTAATCTCTGTTTCCCTTTTTGAGTTATTTCATTCTTGCTATTTTTGTTTACTTTTTTTTTGAAGATAGATTTTATCTACTACTCAACACATATAATATTTGCATCTCTCTTTCACTGTTAAAATTTCAGTTAAGGATTTTTGAGAATCTTGAATTATCTTTCCAACAGCAATACAATCATCTGTGTCAATGGGTGTAGGGTCATAGCTTTAAGGATCCTACCCATGCAGTGACATTATCATAGAAAGAATATCATTGTTTCTTCTGCCAGCACTCCAGAATATGTTAGCTGAAACTTTGTAGTGGAAAGCTGACACATGTTAACTAAGTCAGTTCTTTCTAACAACACTTACGCGGTAAATCAGAAAGGTTTTACACTTAGCCTATGGTGTCAGGACTGATTGATAGATCTTTATTTAAACGCAGCCTGTCTTCACTTCTGAGCTCAGTCAAACCCTCAGGCACCCTATAAAACAGATGTGGAATCTTCCAGTTTGTACTTTGATGGGAGAAAAAAAATCATGTATGTGTGAAAGCAACCTTCAAAATTGAGCCATTTGTCATATAGCTGCACTTATCATGAATGATCTTATTGTTATTTATCAGATCCTGTACCAACATTTATAAATTATTTATTTGTGTTTCTGGTGAATACTCTGTGAAAACCAATAAACATTTTATTATGAGGGAAGAAATTACTAAACTTCTATTTCAAGAGAAAAGATTTTTAAAGTGATATGTTCAACTAGGGATTCGGTTTTACTTTTTTCTTATCCCAGGCATCAAGTTTAATAGAATTGTGTATGGATAAATAGCACCACAAACCACAGTGGTAGCAGTAGTGTGTAGGGCTGCAAGTTACTGACAAGTGCATGCTCCCTTAAAGTGATGCATAGCCATACATTAGGGAATGTTTACAGTCTATTCCTCAAGGTAACCTGAATGGCTAAGTAAGTGTGAGAGGTGTTTAATATTAGAAAATTTGGCTTTAAGGAGAGGGGCATTTCCATATGTTTGTGACACTCATTTTTTATTAACGCATTTATGCCTGACATTTAAACTTTTTGAATTTGAAATATCAGACCTTGGCAATGACCTTGAGCAGTAGGATATAAATAACTCCCACATGCTTAGCGTTCCAATAAAGGAACACTAGACATAAATGGCTTTTAATAACATAAATTCCCTGATTCCTTTTATAAACTAAATACCCTGTTCTGAGTCACTCAGTATATATTATATATGACACAATAATGCAAATAGGGAAGGGGATCAAAGGAAAGCAAACAAAGGAAATGCCATGTGAAACAAAAGCATTGTGTGAGCTACGGTTTAGAAGGTAAGAGCTGAAGAACATAGTGTAGTTTCTGAATCATTACCAGGGCTCAGTTATGCTAATGTATGTATATCCATGGGATAAATATTCTATTAATAATATTTTAAGGAATGTAGTAACTGTATGTCTCATTTAATGTGATTTATCACAAAATTGTGAGTGTTATCACTATGTAAGAATGGCCACTTATACATAAAGGTATTACTCTTGACATCCCAAGAAGAGTATGCTCGTCAGCCAAGTAAAGCAGTTTATGAAATAGATTTTTAATCTGTACACAAGTTGGGTATAATTTATTAGGGTAGGTATGCTTTCTAGTTTTCAGATGTACACATTGTGTTAACAGAAGCACTTGATATACTGAGTTCTCAATTGTTCAGGAGACAGCTGACTTTATATGAAAATAGTTATGAATGCAAAAATGCAGTAACAGTCAAAAATGAACACTGGAAATTCTATACTGGTAACACAAAGACATTTGAAGTAACTTTTTTTCCCATCAGATTGCCCTTGAATTAAAAAATAAAAGTGGCCTTTCTAACCACTTGACAGCCACAATATTTATTTTCATCAGGAACCCTATGGAATGAACCACATTTGAAGATCAGGGATGTAAAATCGTGTTGTACACATAAAAGTAACATGTATTTTTACATTGACCGCTATTGAGAATATGACTTCTTCAGAATAAACTATACGAAACAACTGATATCTCCCGCAAGATATTTACCCTGTTGTAGAGGTGCTGTGTCACCTGTGTAACAAGAACCACCAGCCAAGGTTGCTGGGACTTCTCTCCATTCCCTAAGGTACCAAATGCCTTCATATACTCTTCCAGCTATAACCCAGATAAAATATAGAAGTTTGTTCACACTAAATTATGAATGACTCTGTGTTTATCTTCTTAATATAGAATGACATTTTAAAAATAATCAAGTGGGGAAAATGGGGTGCCATTACAAATAGAAGTGAACACTACTGGTAGATTGATGAAGGCTATAAAATTAGGTGATGGCTTCATGGGTATTCAATATAGTATTCTGCTTACTTTGTATATGGCTAAAACTTTTCACTATAAAGGTAAAAATTAACTAAAAAGTGAACAGATGTATACACAAATATACATTGCATGAGTGTGTGTGTGTGTGTGTGTATCTATGTGTGTGTGTTTGTATACTTCAGTAGTAGAACGGGGCTTGTTATAGTTTGGATATTTGTTCCTCCAATCTCATGTTGAAATTTGTTCTTTAGTGTTGGAGATGAGACCTAATGGAAGATGTTTAGGTCAAGGGGGTTGATTTCTCATGAATACATTAATGCTCTCTCTGGAGGAGAAGAGGGAGTTGTCACTTGTTTTAATTGCCACAAGAGCTAGTTGGTAAAAGCAGCCTGTTACCTCCCTCTCCTCTCTTTTGCTTCCTCTTATCATGTGATCTCTGCATGTGCCAGCTCCCCTTTGTCTTCTGTCATGAGTGAAAGCAGCCTGAAATCTAACCAGAAGCAGATGCTGGTACCATTCTTCTTGTACAGGCTTCAGAACCATGCATCAAATAAATCTCTTTTTAATAAATTACCCACCCTTGGGTATTCCTTTATAGCAGTACTGCATAGAGTCAGACAGTTTCAATTCCTGAATTAGTCAATGGCAATCTCTATTACTTTGGGTAACTTGTACTCTTTCTGAGCTTTAATTTCTTTAACTGTAAAATGTGAATTTATTTCTTCAACAAAGGTTGCTATATAAAATCAATTATATATGTAAACTCTAAAAGGTGGTCTGATTTTATCTATGCATCTGTACTGTTTTAATGGAAATGACTCATTTATTTAAAGTATTTTCTATCATATATCAGGAAAATATCAAAATATATACAGAAATTTGTGATAAATGTGAAGCATATGAGGCTCTTAGTGTTGATGCTAAATAGTCAACATAACCATATACAGTAGCATTAAGATCTTGGCATACAAGAAGTGCTAATATAAGTCGTTGCAATTCTCAGTCATCAAAGCTGTATAACAATGGTAGGGAGCTGAGACCCTGAAATTGCAAACCAGCCAGTACACGTGACAGAAGATAATGCTCATAAAGCCATGTGCTATATTCTCAATCCCTGACCAGGATCCAATCTCATTTTAGCTTTACTACTTACCAGCCTACCTTAGTTAAACATATTTGTTGGTCAGACAATGAAAACCAAACACATTCTATTTTATGGCAATTTTACCTGTTTTACTTTAGCTTCCAAGAAACTGTGAAGTGACTTCCTAGTGGATCCCAAACTATTCACTTGCCTTTCCCAAGGAAGAAAACTAGGAGTTTCATTGATGGATCCCCTTGTCTTTAATCATCACTTCAGTTGTCTCTAATTATCCTGTTTTGCATTATACTTGCCTTGTAAAGCTGTTTCGAATCATTTTGCTTAGGAGAAAATGGGGTTTGAATAAAAAATTATTACCTTCATAACTACACAACATATTTGAAATGGAAAATGAGTGAAACTTCACATTTTACAGAATTGTTAAGCAGAGAAACATCCTATGTATTATGAAACTGTGTTGAGGTGAGCATGCTAATGAGGTACTGAGATGCTGTATTGTTTGCTAAGGCTGCCTTTACGAAGTACAGGCATACCTCATTTTCTTGCACTTCGCTTCATTGCACTTCACAAATACTGCAATTTTTAGAAATTAAAGTTTTGTGGCAACCTTGTGCGGAGCAAGCCTGCTTGTGCCATTTTTTCAACACCATGTGCTCACTTTGTATGTATGCATATTGCTTTTTAGACCTAATACTATCACATGTTTAATAGACTATAGTATAGTGTAAACAGAACTTTTATATGCACCAGAAAACCAAGACATTTGTGTGACTCCATTTATAGCAATATTTTATTTTTTTTTGGAGATCTGGAACTGAACCCTGAACATCTTCAAGGTATGTCTGGACCACAGATTGAGTGAATTAAACAACAGAAATTTGCTGTCTCGCAATTCTAGAGATTAGAAATGTAAGATCAATGTTTCAGAAGGGCTATACTTTCTCTGAAGGAGGGAAAGATGTGTTTCAGGGCTCTTTTCTGGCTTCTGATAGTTTATTGAATGATGGTAACATAACTAAAATCTCCACATGGCATTCTCCTGTGTGAGAATCTGTGTCCAAACTCTCCTTTTGTAAGGACTCCACTCATATAAGATTAGGAGCCCATCCTCCTCTAGAATGAGCTCATCATAACTAATTATACCTGATTCTATTTCCAAATAAGTTCATATTCTAAATTACTAGAAGTTAGAACTTTAACATATTAATTTGGGTGGGAGGGAACAAATCAATCAATAACAGATGCAACAGCATGCATTCCATAATTTCACTTAGACTTAGGATTCCAGTATCATTATTTGAATTTAGGATTCAAAGATACTAGAAATATTCTTTATTTATTTATTTTAATAAAAGAATTTTAATATCTCTGTATTGAAAGTATAAAAAATTAAAGTCAATTTTTTTTTTTTTTTTTTTTTTTTTTTT
>NW_016827519.1:184714-187845 GCF_001698545.2 Rhinopithecus bieti
TTTTTTTTTTTTTTTTCTTGAGACGGAGACTCACTCTGTCACCCAGACTGGAGTGCAGTGGCACAATCTTGGCTCACTGCAAACTCCATCTCCCAGATTCAAGCGATTCTCCCTCCTCAGCCTTCCCAGTAGCTGGGACTACAGGCATGTGCCACCACAACCAGCTAATTTTTTGTATCTTTAGTAGAGACGGAGTTTCACCATGTTTCCATCTCCTGGCCTTGTGATCTTCCCGCCTCCGCCTCCCAAAGTGCTGGGATTACAGGCATGAGTCACCACGCCCGGCCTAAAATGTTAATGTTTATTTAAAATAGATGTGAAATAGAAGTTGCTACTTTGATTCTTTTTATTTTATTGACGCTAAGTGTTATTTAGAAAGTCATTGATTTAATTAGCTTTTTTTCTCTGCATAAATCTGGGGAATATCATTTATTTTTACCGAAGTCAATTTTATTTTTTACTAATTTTGTTTTGTATAAGTAACTACTTCCTACTGAAGATAAGCTAAGCCAAATGATAAATTAAGTGTTTTACATTTGACTACTACATCTTTAAGGTTTAAATATCACCAGAGAATTTATCTGTATCTTGTATATACAAGATGGCATTGATGTTTACCTAGCTTTATCACTGTTAAAGGCTACAGTTACACGAAAGGATTTTGTAGTAAATAATCTACAAATATGTTTCTTAACACATAAGTCTGCCCTGGAAAATTAAAGTTGTTTACTACACATGCTTTTAATTTAGTTAAATAAAATTACAGTAAAACTTTAATATAAAATCTATATGCTGAGAAATTCATGCATGTCATTTCATTTAATCCTAATGACAATCCCACAAAAATATGATTATTATTATCACAAATTAACAGATGATCCAAGACCAAAAAGAAAAGGAAATCCTAGCTCTTTCAAGAGATCCCAAGTTCTAAAGCCTATGTGTTTAACACAACCCTACGTTATTACTATTAATAAGCAGATTCCTTCAAAGAAGAATTCATACATGAGAAAAATATCCTTAGAGAGGCAGAAGTTTCTATTTCCCATGATAAAGAGTTATCTATGTTTAATTATTTTAATAACTGAAAGATTAAGTACTTAAAGGAGAAAATACTCCCAAATCCCTCCATTTTACCGAAGTTATTTAAATAAACCTAAAACTAGAATAGTATTAGATGGGGAATGAAGGAGTGGGTCTCAGAAACTTTAATCTGAAGCATTTTACATAGACACTGACATCTGAAAGTACCCATTCCTTTCCCTCTACCCCACAGATAACAGGTGAAGTGCCTGGACCTCGGAGAGGCAAAATGGAGAAGGTAAGTTTTGTGCAGTTCTACAACAAACCACAATGATTGAAATCAATCTCCCTGGAAAAGCCTGTTGAGGGTTACTGTTCTCATTCTTGTTTGAAAGGTGATATAATAACAGGTAGAGTCAAAGAGGACAAGAGTGATGTAGAATGCTCTGTGAGGAGTTAGCTGAAATATATCTATTTTTTCTTGATACAGAAGAAGAAAATTATCCTAATATTATATAAAACACTAGAAATAATGATGAGAATAATTGAACCCACACTATAGAATTAGCATAAACAGAAACATGTACTTTATATAAAGATGAATACATTAGATTGTTTTCTATTAAATTGTAATGATATAAGGTGATGTCATGCAGATCTTCTCCAACTTTTTCTAGTGCTAATTTTATATCATCCTTTGGATCCTCTAACTCTTATATTACTTTCATTACAATAGTTGTCTCTTGTACTGTGTCTTAGCAATCTTGTATCTAAAATAGCCCAAAGTGGTTCTCCCTCACGAATTTATACTGATCAATCTATTTTAGTTCCTGCAGTTTCATGTAAAGCTGAAATTTAGAAGAGTTTTAGCCAAAAATTCCCTAGGAGACATCTGTTTTACCTTTCTTTTAAATTAAGTGGTATATTAAGAAACTAATTTTTAGTAGAAAGTTAGCACCTAAACAGCATTCTCTCTAACACTCTATATATACAAAAGTTACTAATTTATTTACTTCCTTTTATATCAAACACCGTTCTACATCCCCAACAAGGATTCAGTTGTATAATCGATCATTTATTGCACATTCACATGTAAAATATTTATTGAGAATAGTAAGAATGATCACAATTTTGAACATCTCTAATTTTCGTTGTAACACTTGAATAAAGACAGTGTAATACATGAGTGTTTGTGTGTGAGGGTGTGCATGTGTGCACATGATTTTTAATCCAGGGGTTCCTGAACCCCAGGCCATGACCAGTACATGTAGGCCGTGCAGCACGAGGTGAGAGGCAGATGAGCAAGCGTTACCACCTGAGCTCTGTCTCCTGTTAGATCAATGGTGGCATTAAATTCTCACAGGAGGGTGAACCTTACTGAGAACTGTGCATGTGAGGGATCTAGGCTGAGTGCTCCTTATGAGAATCTAACTAATGCCTGATGATCTGAGGTAGAAAAGTTTCATCTTAAAACCATCCTCGCACCTCTGTCCCTAGAAAAATTATCTTCCTTGAAACCAGTCACTGGTGCCAACAGGGTTGGGTACCGCTGTTCTAATCTATATTTTAATGGTGGTTAACATTTGAAGTTCTCTAATGACTTACACACTGTTCCAGTGTGGTGTATTAAAAATGTCTCCATGTGGCCATATGGTCTTCACTAGAATATTTGCTAATCACTATAAACAGTTAGCAATATTTTTAATTGGAGAAATGTATGAAATTCTATTCATGTGGATTAGTTAAGAAGATTCTATAGGCACCTGTGCTGTAATAAAAAATCTCATAAGATCTCATTAGTAGCCTGTACCTTCAGACTATGCATGTCGGCCTGGGTTTTAGATTTGGTCTTGTGTCCTTGCAATTAAAATAGGGGTCTGATGGATCATAAAATAAGTGTTACCTGCCATTAAATATTGTTGCATCTGCCTAAGTGAACTTCCCTGCAAAATGCTTTTTGGAAGGTTTACAAGGCAAACAACGGAAACTTTATTAGAATTATAAAAAGATGGCCGGGCGCGGTGGCTCACGCCTGTAATCCCAGCACTTTGGGAGGCCGAGACGGGCGGATCACGAGGTCAGGAGATCGAGACCATCCTGGCTAATAC
>NW_016827519.1:190320-213060 GCF_001698545.2 Rhinopithecus bieti
AAAAAAAAAAAAAAAAAAAAAAAAAAAAAAAAAAAAAAAAAAAAGAAGTATAAAAAGATATTTTATGATGGCCGATTGTCTCTTTAAAAGCATTCTTATCAAAAAATATTTTTATTGGAAGAAGAATAAAAGCTAAGAATTGAATCTCACTAAAACAGGCTACCTGATTAGTGGAGATAGAATAGAGACTTTTAAACAGCACCTAAAAGTACTCTGAAGAAGCCATTAAGTTTAAAAAAAACAAAAACTATAATTACAAAAGTCAAATTGACTTACTTTATTTTCCAACAATAGTTGCAATAGCATATGAATCTGACACTGTTCTGAGCATTTTGTTTGTATTATTACATTTGATTTTCATAACAAAGCCATAGTTTATGTCATGTTTCAAATTGAGCAAAAATTTGTGCAAACATAAATAGGTTATTATAGACACTGAATACACTTAAAATTACATTTTGATTTTGTGTCATATCTAAAATATTTCCCACTATAATTATCTTTAGTTTTCATCTTAATTATATGCATTTAAGGACAAGGAAATAATAACTCCCATTGATGTGCCATTTCGATATTGTTGGACACTTATCTCCAGTCATTTTCTCTTCTTTTTAACTAACAGATGATGCATCAGTGACTATCTCAGGAAACCAAACATTTTTGTGTTTGGTTTTATAATAGACTTAGAAACAGCACCCCAAAAATGGCATGTGATTATAAGACAGAATACATAAATGCCCTCACAACTATTGCTATGTGCTATTTAGCTGGCGTTTACAAGTTTAAACCAGTTTACAAGTTCTTAAATGATCTCAGTGCTTTTGTTTTGCTACATCTTCTAGAAATTGGCATTATAATTGAGATATTGTCTATTGTTCACAGTATAAACAGGGTGCCTCAAGGTTTATTAAATATGCAATCCCTTCATTACTCAAACACAAGAATATTGTTTTCCATTTTGTTTAGGATCTCTCTTTTATGTTAATTGATCTCTTTTATTTAACTTTTTAAAATTCATCACCCTATATAGAAAAGTATATTAGGCAGTCTCTTTGTATTTGTCCTTTACTTTCAAGAGTGGGAAAAAAAAAAAAAAAAGGTTTCATTTGGCCTTTCCATTGTCAAAGATGTTATCTCCACTGAGATGTGAGGACACGACACTTGACAGATGACTTGGACAGCTGGAGGGCAAAACTTGAGCGTGTTTAGAATTTACCTAAAATCTGGTGTCCTGCCTCTTAACTTTATTGACTAGACTTAAAATGGCAAAAGGAAAATAAAACGAAAAAGAAAAGCACTTTTGGAAAGCATCTGAAACAAAGCCATATAAGTAAACAAATAGCATTTCCCTTGAAATGAAATTTATTAAAGAAAGACTGTAATTGCTCTGAAGTCTATCATACAAATAGTATACATATCAGCTTTAAAGTATAATTGGTTACAATGTTTACATGAAAACATAAATTGGTTGGGCACAGTGGCTCATGCCTAGAATGCCAGCACTTTGAGAGGCCAAAGTGGGCAGATTGCTTGAGCCCAGCAGTTTGACACCAGCCTGGGTAATAGGACAAAACTCTGTCTATACAAAAATAAAAATATTAGCCAGGTGTGATGTTGCATGCCTGTAGTCACAGTTGTCCAGGAGACTGAGGTGGGAGAATCGCTTGAGCCCAGAAGGTCAGGCTGCACTGAGCTGTGAGCACACCACAACACTCCAGCCTGGGTAACAGTAAGACCCTGTCTCAAAATAAAATAAAAGAGAGAAAATATATATAAAGACACAAGCAAAAGAGAATAAACATGAGAAAGAAAGAAATGATAGTATGAGCATGATGAAAAAAAGATCCCTAATTGTCAGGGAAATAATAAACCATTTATTTAAATTTTCCAAATTTATTACACAGTAGTTATGGCTAAAGTGATTAGGCACTGTAAAGGAATTGATAAATAAAACATCTAAGCATGGAGCCTTGCTTGAATTAGATTAGTCTACAATAAATATTACTGTGCTATTATTAAATATCCTCCTTTCTCTTGCTTATAATGTAAGGCACATGATAAGAGCTGCAAGAATGTGCTGAAAGAATGTGCTGAAAGAATGAGAGTCTTCTCTGCAGTTTGTGTTTCTCAATCTTGTTAAGATCACTATCCCTGCAAAATCCATTTCTTTCACTGATACAGGCCCATGATGTGTAGGACAGTTTTGCCATCAAGATATTTCTTATATCCCTGCATCTGTCAAATCAATACCTTTTTTGAAAGTGATTTACAATTGAAAAATATAATTATGATTATTACTAAATAAATTTTCTGAAATTTTTGCTTTCATATTATTTTGAAAGCAAAAGAGAAAGAAATAAAATAGGGACTTAATTATCCATGTTCACACTCCAAGCTTTTGGGGTGGCAATATCAGACAGAACGAACCAAGCTAAAATCCCACCTCCCAATATCACCAATCTTACTTAACTCTTTAGCTCTGAAAACTACCTTGATTTTTCTGAGCTTTACACTTTTTTCACATAAATAGTGGCTAAAGATTGCATTGAATCTTTGGAAAAAGTTCAAATCAGTCCTCTTATAGAAATCTTCTAAAGACCTTAGCCTTTGAGAATAAAAACATCCCTCAATTATAATGTCACCTTCTCTTCATGTGTGTATTTATGTATTTATGTATGTATTTATTTATTTTTATAAATATAACATTTGTATTTATGTATTTATTCATTTATTTATTTTATTATTATTTTTTTTTGAGATGGAGTTTCACTCTTTTTGCCGAGGCTGGAGTGCTATGGCAAGATCTCAGCTCACTGCAACCTCCGCTCCCAGGTTCAAGTGATTCTCCTGCCTCAGCCTCCCAAGTAGCTGGGATTACAGGCACCTGCCATCTTGCCTGGCTAATTTTTTGTATTTTTAGTAGGCACGGGGTTTCACCATGTTGGCCAGGGTGGATCTCGACCTCATGATCCGCCCGCCTTGGCCTCCCAAAGTGTTGGATTACAGGCGTGAGCCACCGTGCCCAGCCTTCATGTGTTATTTATAAAGGTGCTAGTGGTAGTAGCGGTAGTGGGTGGTACTGATGGTGGTAAGTCTGGTGTGTTTTCTGAGGGCAGTTCATTTCTGTGGCTGAGAAGATGAATGGCATCCAAAAGTCCTTGACTAAGTGTGAGACTTACAATACCTTGGGAAATAAATGAATCATAGGAATTTGTCCTCTCTCTTAACAGATAAAGAAACCAAGGCCCAGGGAGAGGCAGAGGCTTACCAAGGTTACAAAAAGAGATAATTTTTTTAGTGAGACCTAAAGTCCAGCTCTCCTGATTCCTCAGATGTGCATGTGTAATCTTAAATATTTTTCTTTTCTATGGGTACATGTAGTACTTTAGATGATCCATATACTAATATAACAAATACCTTATTTCACTTTATTAATCCTGGATAATAAATATATGAACTTTTACCCACTTTGACCATGGAAGTCCATCTGTATTTGGCTGACTCCTTAATGCTTTTAATGCTGGTGTAAAAATTAACAGCAGCAATATGCCAATTAGCTAAAGTTAAATACAGGTAGATATAATGCAAGAACAAAGATCAAAGCAGAATTTTTTCTGTGATTAATCTATGAAGCTTAGGCAGAATAGAAATGTATATTTGAAATTCATGTTTGTTCTTCTGCTAAATTTTAAAGATATATTCATTATATTTCACATTTTTTCTCTAATCCTTATTTTAAAGCATAAAAATATCAAAATTCCCCTGCACAATACATGCCAGTCCAGGAAATGCTAACATCTAACGTCTCTGTAAATAAAATCCCAACACACTCACATGTATTTTTAATTCTCATTAATTTTTCTTGAACATTGCTTCTTTAAACAAGACTAAGTAGAAATCTACACATCATTCTTTTATAGGTTAATATTACTTTAGAAGTATATTTTGAGATCAAAAGTAGATTTTCCATCAAAAGTTCAGAATTGTACCTGGAGATCACCAGTTGTTACACTGTGATGAAGCATACTTTTTGTTGTGATTTAATTACATGACAGAACAGATTTGAAATCAGAAAAAGTTGAAAAAAGACCTATTGCTACAACAATGAGATTCTTGTATGTTTGACATTTTTTCTCTTTAGACTGTAATTCATACTTATTTTAGAAAAATATAGAAAAGTATAAAATCTGAAGTCATCTACAATCATCTATCCAAATAAAACTTTATTTTTATATGAATATATCTTTTATTTTCTGGAGACAGAGATATTATGTTTCTGTGTGAATTTGTGTGTGTGCAGGTGCATGTGTATGGAGATGTATACATATGTATATGTATACATGTAAAGATATGTATATGTACACATATTTACGTAACTATATATAACATATACAAATGCCTAATTATATTCGTATCTATATAAGTGTTGTGGTTTATATACACAATTACTGATATATTTGTTTATGACCATTTGTCCATTTCTTTAAATCCTCCTTGAAAACACGCTTAAAAAATATTTTATTTAGGGGGTAACAAGAGCAGTTTGTTACATAGACATATTGTTAGTGGTAAATTCTGGGCTTTTAGTGCATCCATGACCGGAATAGTGTACAGTGTACACAACAAATAATTTCTAATCCCTCACTCCTCTCCTAGCTCCCACTTTTGGGAGTTTCCAATATCTGTTATACCACTCTGTTATGTCCATGTGTACACATTGAAAACACACTTTTTTAAAGCTGTGGAATATTCTGTTGTTGTATATATCTTATTTTTAATCATTTGTCATTAAAGGATATTTTATCTTTTCTAGTGTTTCTGTATTTAAATAACATTTGGAGTAATAATTCTGCAATAATTTTAAATAATCTCTTCTTGCTCGCTTGGCGTGGATTTCTTTAAATAGACTTATACCTCTTTGTTAGTAATTATTTTAAGGCTCTTGATACAAATTACCAAGACACTTTCTATTAACCACATGAACAGTGCATTCTCCCAATAGCAGCCAGAGTGAGTTTTAAAAAGGAAAACCATGTTATCTCCAGGCTTATATTTCATTCATTCACTGGATTTTCATTGCTCTCAGAAGTAAGTACAGACCATTCCTCCCTTCATTCATTATTCTTCGGGCACTCTAACATTCTGCATACACAAAAGCACAGAGAATGTATATTTCTTTTATTTTGCTTTTAGCTCCCTCCACCCCAATAAATTTAAGCACTTAATTTCATGCTTCTTTTCTCTTATGCTGTATTCTGGAATCTACTGGATCACCAGAATAAAACATTGTTAGATACAACTAAAGAAGGTGAATGAGAAAACAATAAAATGTTTCACAAATATAAAGAGATGATTTTCCTCTTAAAAGCTGCATGTTCATTAGGTACTCCATTTGTCCTTAATGTCTTTGTGGACTAGGTAGAAAGGAAGTCTTGCACTTTTCCTGTAATTATGTGATGGGGTCGGGGAGAAAGTTAAATGCTCAAATAGATACATTTCCAAAGCCATGGAATAGCCTTCTTATTGCATGTCTGACCAAGTCTTCTACATTTTAGGGCTTTGCCATCAGCTCTTCTATCTTCACGAATTAATCTTTACATGAATATTTGCATAATTTTGTAGTATAAGTCCTTGAGTTGTTTTCTTAAATGTAATCTTTTCAAAAAGGCTTTTCCTAACTATAATATTTAAGGTCTAAATTCATTATTTTCCTTTATATGTTCTACCCTGTTTTTTTCTTTAACACTAGGACCCTCTAATATATTATGCAATTTAAATATTTATTATGATTTCTTTGTTGCTAGATATGACTTTCTAATTTATGTCTTTTTGTTCAATAAAATATCTCAGTGTAAAGTATCTCTTACATGTCAGGCACATAATAGTTGTTCAATATGATGGTACTAGGCCGGGCGCGGTGGCTCAAGCCTGTAATCCCAGCACTTTGGGAGGCCGAGACGGGCGGGATCACGAGGTCCAGGAGATCGAGACCATTCCTGGCTAACACAGCTGAAAACCCCGTCTCTACTAAAAAATACAAAAAACTAGCTGGGCGAGGGTGGCGGCGCCTGTAGTCCCAGCTACTCGGGAGGCTGAGACAGGAGAATGGCTTAAAACCCAGGGAGGCGGGAGCTTGCAGTGAGCTGAGATTCCGGCCACTGCACTCCAGCCTGAGGCAGGCAGAGCGAATACTCCGTTCAAAAAAAAAAAAAAAAAAAAATAGATGGTACTGAATGAATAAATATTTAATGAGTGATTAAAGAAATCGGCTTTCTTTAGGCCACTGTATTAGTCAATTCTCTCATTTCTATAAAGAACTTTCTGAGACTAATTTATAAAGAAAAGCGGTTTAATTTACTCACAGTTCTGCAGTTTGTACAGGAAGCATGGCTGGGGACGCCTCAGGAAACTTATAGTGATGGTGGAAGGTGAAGAGGAAGGAGGCGTGTTTTGTGGGGCCAGAGCAGGAAAAAGAGAGAGAGAGCAGGGAGGTACTACACACTTTTAAACAACTAGATCTCCTGAGAACTCACTCACTACCAGGAGAACGGCAAAGGGGAAGTCTGCCTCCATGATCCTGTCAGCTTCCACCACGCCTCTCTTCCAACACTGGAGATTACAATTTGACATGAGATTTGGGTGGCAACACAAATCCAAACCATATCAGCCACCCACCAGGAAATCACTAATAACTAATTATTGTGACATTCTGAATGATCCTGAAGACAAATCTGGAGAGGAATTTATAATAATACTCCATGGCCTCTAAGAAGAAAACTTGAAAGCTTTGATAGTCCAGTAAACTGTTAACTTATGCTGTCATCTGGTAAATTAAAAATGGGGAATTCTTGGTATGCAAACAGGCTAGTAAAGAGAGCTTTTCTTCACAGGAGGGTAGTGGGAAGTAAAATGTGTAATATATTCAATTTGAGCATCTCTTTGATTTATTCATACAGAACCTGAGGCTTTTGGACAAGCAAGTAAGCCTGTAACATGAATATCCATAGATATTGAATATTATGAGATACTTTAGTTTGTGGTCTCAAAAAAAAAATCTCAATATAACATTCATGCATATACACACACATATACAAACATATACTGCATGCATGTAAATATACAGACTCTCCACACCCAGGATTATTTCCCAAAATAATTGATCTTAAACAGGCACACACAATTTACAGTTTTAAGTTTATAAACTTTAAGGTTATACAGTTTTAAGGTTATACATTTTACCTGTAAGCAGAAATAACATTCATTCAGCAATTGTTATATCAATATTGTAAAATCTCTTTCATGTTGTTGTTAAGGCCATGAAATTGTCTATTCTATGAACAACTGTCAACTGGCTTATGCTATTTTGGAAATGTGGAGAAGATAAGCATTTTGATTAATCTATGGCACCACTAGCTCATGCCGATATTTATAATGTGTTAGTTAAAATATTGATCTTAAAGGCACTGCTGGTAAGTCTCAGAAGGAAGTGAGTAGCATAAGAAAAAGCCTATATCATCGTAGAAAATATGTAAAGTGTCCTAAACAGGATGTTGGTAGAAATGTGAACATTAAAATCACTGTTGGTGAGGGATCAGAAGGAAATGGGAAATGTTATTGAAGTGGAGAAAAGGTGACCCTCGTGGCAAAAAGTTTAGCTGAATTGGTTTATATAATTATACAGAAAGCAGCACTTTAGAACTTTTAAGCAATGAACTTGAATATGTAACTAAGGAGATTTTCAAACAAAGTTTTCAAAATATTGTCTGGTTTCTTTTTGTAACTGAGTGAAATTGAAGAGGAAAACTAAATTGAAGGAAGAACTATTAAACAAATCAAACTAGATCTTGACACTTAGGGTGCATTCTCAGCCCACTTATATTGCCAACTGGCTAAAGTTAGTAGATTTATTGTCAGTAATGTGTTCTATGGAGAGAAGGAAGGCCATCTGTGTGACTGGACAAACTTTTGCAAGTGCTGAAAAGATTAGACATGCAGCTTATATATCTCCTCAGATGTCTCAACAGAATCATAGTTCACAGAGAAGTTTATTCTGTAATGTTATAAAGTCACATGACACAGGCAGGGGACCAATGAGAGTTTCAAGAAGGTTTTCAAAAAAGAAGTAATGCTAGATTGAACTGAAAGAGACTGGTGTGAGACAAAACGAAAGAATACCAGCTGACTAGTAAAATTCTGCAAGTAGTGAAAGAGATAATAATCTATTCAGCTGTAAACATATACTACTATTTAAGAACAAGAAAACATGTGAAGAGAGAGGACACTTAGGAACAGAGGTTGGAGTACTGGGCACTAAAAGTTGAGCCATAGTTTTGGTGGATGGAGCTTCAGATGACAGATGATTATTTCCAGGATTTGAATCCTAATGAAATTTGTCCAGTTGGATTTCAAAATTTTACAGGGCCAATGACACTTTTCTTATTTTTATTTTCTCTTTTTGGAGGGAGATAATGTTATACTGTTATCCTATGCCTTTCCTGTCATATTTTGGGTCTATATAACTTGTTTTCTAGTTTCACAGGTCCACAAATGTAAATATTGTCCCAGGGTAAATGAAATTGATAGTCTTACCCATGCCTGATTTAGATTACTCTAAATGATGACTTGAGACTTTTGTAGTTGTAATACTTAGATGAGATTTTGGACTTTTAAGTTGATTTTGTAATGGGTTGGAACTTTTGGAGATGTCTGGACAGGGTTAATGCATTTTGCATGTGGGATAGACATGAATCTCTGTGGACCACAGTGTGAAGTGTTGTAAAATAAGTAATTGCTGGCAAAGATATCTACATCCTCATCTCTGGCACTTGTTGATGTTAACTTATATGAAAAGAAAGGAATTTTATAAATATAAATAACATGTATTTTGCAATGAAGATATTATTCTGGATGATCTGTGTAGTTTATACCTTTAATCATAAGTGTCTGTATAAAAGGGAACCAGAAGGAGGGAGATTTAACTACAGAAGAGGTGCAGGTGATGTGAAGATGTTATGCTGCTGGGCTTGAAGATGAGAGAAATGGCCATGGAGCAAGGAACACAAGAGATACAGCTCTAGATGTGGAAAAGGAAAAAAGGAGATTTTCTCCTAGTGCTTTAAAGAAAGTAGAACCATGTTGACACCTTAGTTTTAGCCCAGCAAGATGCACTTTGGACTTCCGCCCTCACATAGTGTAGAAAAATAAAAATCTGTTGTTTTAAGCCACTAAGTTTGTGGTAATTTGTTACATCAGCAACAGGAAACTAATACATTTTCTGTTCCTATATTCTGATCATATAACAAATAAATGTCAGAATCTAATCATTGCTATAAAGGAAGTTACAAAATATTTGAAGAATTTATACTGAATATATGTATAACAGGACAAAAGAGGCCAAAAACTTGGTAGAGATGATAAGTGATATACACAGAACTTGAAGATGATCACTATAGACAGCCAATATTTAGCATCTAACATATGGACATGCATTGCCTTATGCAATTTTACATAAAACTTTTGTAACAAATTTTCAGAAAGACTCCAAATACCCTTACTCTTCAAGTGAAGGAAGTGAGCTAAGAGAAAGTAAGTAACTTTGCAGGTCACATAGCCGGTAATAGAAGTTGAGATTTCAGTCTACATGTTTGTTTCCAGAGACAGGCTATAAAATCTCATAACTTCTGTTAGGATCCAGAATGATTAAAAATAGCTTCCTGATCAGGGTAGAAACTTAGTAGGTCTTAACATTTATTATGATTTCTCTTTGAGGAAGAAGGAGGAAAATAACAAATCTGGGCAGTGATATGGAAGCAGATTTTTCATCTCTTTATTTTAGCAGTAACCAGAGTATCTTCTTTCCGCTTGTATCCTCAAGCTTTAGCAAGGGAAGTGAATTTGAGGTTTATGTATAAATATCATCATATTTCATGCGCTAACCATGATTTGGAAAGAGAACAAAATGAATTTGAAAGGTATCAGGCTCTGAGATGATCTCGATCATACCATCTGGATAATACTAAGGAGACTTGGGTCTGGAAGGAAATTTCTTTCTCTAATCTTCATAGCAAGAAAGTAAAGAGAAAAATGATTTTTTTCTGTCCAAACTCATGAAGCCTCATTTCAGAGCCTGAAGGATTCATTATCCTGTAATGCCATCTGAATTGTCATATCTTGTGCATAATATTTCCCAAGGCAGATAGAAATATTGGTGAAGACACCCATAAAAGAATTGGAGTTAATAATAAACACACATTTTTCATAAGATACTATTGCAACAATTAGCCAAAGACAAGCTATAATAGAGCTCATAAAAGAAAATAAATGATAAAGTATTGAAAGCCAAAACTTGATCCAATGCTTTAGTGATTTGTTTTCATTTTTAGCAAAAAGAAGAAATTTCTCCAGATGGAACACTCAGAAGGATTAGGAACTAACACCTCCTAACTCTGGTCTGTTCAGTAGCAGAAGATGACTTGCTTCCTCTTCCTCAAGGGGAAAAATGAATCAGGTTATTTGGCATTAACAAGACTGTGAATCAAAATTTTAAAAATCAGAAATTGTGGCCAGACATAGTGACTCATGGCTGTAATACCAGCTACTCGAGTGACTGAGGTGGAAGTATTGCTTCAGGCCAGGATTTCGAAACCAGTCTGGGTAAAATAGTGACACTCCCCATCTCTAAAAAAGAAAAATGAAAATAAACAAACAAACAAACAAAACAGCTTGGCATGGAGGAGCATGCCTGTAGTCCCAGCTACTTGGGATGCTGAGGCAGGAAGGTCACTTGAGCCCAAGAGTTCCAGAATACAGTGAACTATGATCATGCCACTGTATGCCAGCCTGGGCAACAAAGAAAGACTGTGTCTCTTAAAAGCAAAGCAAAACAAACAAAAAAATGAAAACAAAACTGGGGGAAAAAAGCACTTACATTATCATTTTATCATCCGTCTCTGTATTCATTTGGCAAAATAAGTAAGAGGCCAGTTGAGACTAATATCAATCAAAGAATAAAGGGAAATTTGTGTGTCTTGTGCAATGGTTAACTGTGAGAACATAATCCCATGCTTCCCACCACAGATAAATATACATTCATAAACACTGAAAAAACGTTCTGCAATTATTGAGGGCAGAACAATTTTAATATATATAATATATAATTATATTATGTTTAATGTATATACAATATTATATACATGTTTAATGTTATAATATATAATGTTTAATATATAATACTATATGTTATATATTATATATATTAAACATGCATTGGAAAACAATTTTTTTCTCTGAAAATAAGGTGAATCCATATGTAAGAAATAGTTGTGATTTTCTCAGGCATAGATGTCTCAGATTCCAGCAAAGAGGAAAATGTTGTTAGGAGAGTTGCAAGTTTCACCAACCCAGCCAATTCTTGCTTCTCAGTTTTGCTATTAAAACTTAGATATTATCTGCAGTTATTATGCTATTGAGTGATAGCACTGTGTTCTTGGCTTTTATGCTGCAGAATCGTATTCCTGCTATTCAGCCAAAACACCCATGACCTTTGTTTCAGTCAATACTGATGAATTCCCCTGAGTTTACCACCCGGCCTAGCAACACATTTGGTTGCCCAAAAATGAGAAGATAGAAGCACTTTTCTTCCATCAGTTTTGTGTGATCCTGAACATTTTTGAATCTTTTAGGAAACTAATAAGTGATATTACTTTGCAAAGCCCACATATCCATGTGCAGATCTGTTTAAGAGAGGTGTGACATTTTCTAGACATTGAAGATACCATGATGAGAAAGACTTCAGAATCCTAAATTAATAAAGTTTAAGCAGATGGGAAATTTCAGGTATTAAATAAGTGATTCCACAAATAATGATATAAATGAAACTTGACTGAATTTTTAGGCCAAAACATGGTCACCACCTTATGATGTGTTCTTTGAAAAGGTCCATAGGATGGCAGTTGCGGAGGCCCCACTAATGCTATTTTGAAAATGGAAATAAAGCTATTACTCATTTCTACCTTAATTGTTTATGTGACCTTACATGTCCTGAACTGTAGAGTGGAAACAGTGTGGGATTTCTTGTTTTGTCCCCCAAATTCAGATAATATTTAAGAAGAGAAATTACATTGTATTTTTTTTTTTTTTTTACTTTTCCCAATGTGCCTAGCATAGGTCTGGCCACTTTTATGCATCATGGAAAGCTTATCATTTAAGAATTTCTTCACAAACTTATATTAACTGTGATTTTATATATATACACACACACACACACACAATATATACACATATATACACATACACACGTATATATTATCCATATATAAATATAAATACCTTATAATTTATTTTACATATATATAAATTATCCATCACAATTATCTCTATTAAACATTTACTGAGTAGTTATATACACATGGGAACTTCAGTACATATTAATGGCGTAATGGTTTTCTAGGAATTAAACATGCTGTAGACACCAGCCAGGTCAGATAGTTATCAACATGGATGATTGTCTAATTGACTTGGTGTGGTTCCCAGATGACGAGACTTAGGAGGATACTTTTTTTTTTTTTTTTTTTTTTTGAGACGGTGTCTCGCTCTGTCGCCCGGGCTGGAGTGCAGTGGCCGGATCTCAGCTCACTGCAAGCTCCGCCTCCCAGGTTCACGCCATTCTCCTGCCTCAGCCTCCCGGGTAGCTGGGACTACAGGCGCCGCCACCTCGCCCGGCTAGTTTTTTGTAGTTTTAGTAGAGACGGGGTTTCACCGGGTTCGCCAGGATGGTCTCGATCTCCTGACCTCGTGATCCGCCCGTCTCGGCCTCCCAAAGTGCTGGGATTACAGGCTTGAGCCACCGCGCCCGGCCGAGACTTAGGAGGATACTAAGCCACATTCATAACTGGTGAGAAGATGTATTGGGAGATATCAGTGATATTTAACTTGGATATTAGAATGAGGCTTGTGAATGATTTATCAATTACTTGACATCTAATGCTTTTAAAGTTATTGAGCAATAATTGTATCTGATAGATTTTATCTAATTAAATATACTTTTCATTCTTTATTAAATGAAATTTTCTTTTAATGTACTTTTGGTATATGTATTATAGCATATAGCAATAGTTTGAAAACAGAAGGTAATTAAACTTACTGTTGGAATTGACTGCCTAAGGAAACATAAAACAGAATTATTAAAGATCAATAGATTAGACCATATAAAATAAAAGGTTAAACTTCTGCACAAGTAAGAATTATGTAGAATTTCACAATTTAAAATGGTAGACAAGAAAATACTTTAAATATAACTTATAAAAGATAAAGAACTATTAAAATGAATAAAATTAATTTTCAAAGAGCAAAAGTACAAATGATATGATGTGATAATGTAATATTATTTATCATAATTATATTAGAAAGAGAAAAAAACATCCAGTGTTGCTTAGAGTGTAGTGGATAAGGCCCTTTAAATTCTGGATCAATAAATGTCTGTGAGACCTTCCTGGAGGATAATTAAATTAAATTCCAATTTCAGTTAAAATCAAAATAAAAACTGCACGTACCACCTAACCTAATAGTGAACTTCTGGCCCATATTTTCATTTTTTTTTTTTTTTTTTTTTTTTTTTTTTTTGAGACCGGAGTCTCGTCATCACCCGGTGCCTGGAGTGCAGTGGCCGGATCTCAGCACACGCAAGCTCCGCCTCCGTTTACGCCATTCTCCTGCCTCACCTCCCGAGTAGCTGGGACTACAGGCGCAACGCCACCTTCGCCCGGGCTAGTTTTGTATTTTTTTAGTAGAAGACGGGTTTCCACCATGTTAGCCAGGAATGGTCCTCGACTCCTGGACTCGTGATCCGCCCGTGCTCGGCCTCCCAAAGGCTGGGATTACAGGCTTGAGCCAACCGCGATCCGCCCTCTGGCCAATGAGTGATGGGGCAGTCACACCACATGGCATAAGTATACATATGTAACAAGACCTGCACGTTATCACATGTACCGTCTAGAACTTAAAGTATAATAAAAATAAAAAAAAAAAAAGATATATTTCATAGGTTCAGAAATTTATGTAAACTGGAATATTCTTTGCAGCTTCATTTTACTTTAAAAAAATTAAAAATACAGTGAAAGTCCCGTAGATTACAAATTAAATCAATTTAAGGCCTACATTGTAGTTATAACGTTGTGACCTTCAGTTTCCTTATCTGTAAAACAGAAATAATGTATTTCCTGTTCAAAGACTCATCTGCCACTACCAAATTAACTACTTCTCACATTCTAGTGGTGATAACTGTTGATAACCTTTGTTAAGGTCTTACGATGTGCTTCAGTGCTTTCTTATGAGTGGCAAAATCTCCAGATCTGCACTCTCAACTATAATCTTTCATTACCCCAAACGCTGTTTCCAGTTCCTTCATCAAAGCGTATTTTCTCACAGCTCCATGTTTTTATTCTTTGCACTAGTTTTGCCTGTAAATATTCTTCCTGTATTCTTTCCTGGTTGCAAAAAAAATTCCCAATTTTCCATCATTTGTCACTCTTTAGTGACCTTGTACTCTGTGTTAACAGTACATTTTATAGCAAATCTCAAATGCTTTTCTTTTTCTTTCCTAAATTCCCAGAAGAATTTAAGAGAATAAAAATTCATAAAAGTTAGGACTTTTAGCAAGAATTCATGGATGACATGTGGCAGAAGTAGGACTATAGCCCAGATTTTTATAACTCCAAAAAATCTTGTTCTTTCCATACAGAGGTTGGGGGATAAGACAGAACATAAAAAGTTCAATAAATAGTATAACTTGCAGAGATAATAAATGCTCAGAAACAAAGAGGCAGACAAATGATCCTGCTGATGAAGAAACTGTTCATAGTTTAGGCAGTTTGGTTAAGGAAGGCCACTCTGTTGAGGTGTTACTTGAACCTTCCATGTGGGAAATGAAGGAGCGAGTCATAAGAGGGCTAAAGGCAGGTGTCTCAGACTGAGGATTTGGGGATAAATGAGTTTGTCATGTTTCAAAATGTGTAAGACTGATTCCAGGCTAGTAAGGCTAGACCAAAATGAGCAAAGAGAAAAGCTGCATAATTTCAGATTAGAGAAAGTAACAGTTACTTATTCACAACTGATCTTGATGGGACTTTGGACTTTGGATTATTTGAATCTGAAAGAAAGACGATCTGAATTTTTTCCTTTACTATACTACTCTTACACTATACTACTCTTACACTATGAGATAGTGTGAGGAATACACTGAGTGGGCAAGAATAATACCAAGGACATTAATTAGAAACTAAATTTATTAGTCTAAGTGGTGATTGATGTGGCCTTGTATGAGATTGGTAATGGTGGACTACATAGGCCAGATAAATTTAGCATAAGCAGAGGTAGAAGATTTTTGGTCAAGAGAAGATGAGGTATAGAGATTATTAGCAAAGGCTGGTAGGGGTGAAGCATATTGCAATTGCTTGGAATGTTTTAAATTTCAGTAGTACTTCATTCTTTCAATTTGTGTTCCTATAGGAAAGAGCATGTGAAAGAAGACCATTTAATGCAATAAGGGAATTGCACAATAAGATGTGGGCATACTTAAAGAACAAGTGATGATAAAATGCCCAAACCTATCAGTATCAGGAAGTCACCATCGTATTTAAGATTAAAAAGGATATATACGCTTCTTCCACACTGAGTAATCAGATAATCACTCTGTGATTTTCCACCACATGCATTAATAAATTTGTATGCCTTTTCTCCTAAACAAAAAAAAAAAAAAAAAAGAAAAGAAAAATGATTGAAAAGTCAAGAGGAAGGAGTGGTTAGCAGAACAAAATGAAATTTACGGTTGTACATATAAAAGGTCTTAACAAAAGAAACAGATTATGACCTTTGGCAGAGTAATTCATCTCGATGGCACAGAAGGGGTGGTAATTAACAACCCAGCATTTGTTTTTAGGCCTCCTTCAGATTATGTGATGGATCATTGGACCACTGTATTGGTCAAATCCAAGAGGAATCCAGAGAATAATTATTGCAATTTGTAGTGGCAGGGCCACTGTTAGGTCAAGTAAGGTGCCAGGGAAATACAATTCCTGGGTTACCTGTCATAATAAACAATTTGTTTACAAGATGTATTTATTCATGGGTCAGGTTAGTTATACTAATTTTTCAATGAAGATTTAACTCATAGAAAGAACACTTATATATTTTGATTACTAAATCTGTGCATGTGAAGATTCTTCATGTTGTCCAGGTACCATTTTTTCTAGTTGATGTTCTGAAAATATCTTTTTGCATTCTTAATTTTCAAATGTATTATTTCTTGCTAATTTTATGTATCCTCCCACAAGAAAAACTTAACAATGCTGTTATTACCCAGATTGACGTGACTATTTAGAAGCTGTTTTCCATTTAAAATGTGTAGATCCTGACATTTAAGTAATTTAATACCATTTATTAATGTGGCTTACATCATTACTTCTGAAGCTATATTATCCACCATGCTTCCTAGGAGTACTTCCTACCGGTGTTTTTCACAAATGTTATTATTGTGCTTTGTTGAAAACAATAACAAACAAAAGTTTACCTGGATTCTGCCACAAATAATAATTTATTTTCTGATCATGCTAATACACTATTTGGCATTTTATATCATAAACATAGAACAAAACAACATCTAATTATGTTTCCTTTTGAAACCTTCAGAGCTACTACATTTCTAGAATGTCATTTTTATTCAGTATTGATTACACCCCTAAAATCAACGGGATAGAAAAGTGAGGGCCAATGTGCAGAACAAGAACAACAGTCTCGTTTGCACAGGAAATGTCCATCTCTTCCCTAGCATGGCTTAAAACCATGGATGTTACCAAATCACTTGGAAATAAAAGAGGACACCCATAAGAAGGGACGGTTAATGCTGCAGGAATATGACCTCGAAAGCCCTGAAAGGAAAGAGATGTGCCACCCCTGGAAGACTGCTTGCTACCTGGCATGGGACCTGCAAAGGGGGTGAGATGATTGCCCTGAGACCCAGTATGAATGACTGCATGTGCACAGTGCAAAAAACAGTCATTGTGATTCCTACCACCCTCAGGTACTGTAGATCAGAGGCAGCACTGTGTTCAGAGCTCAGATAAGCAAGAACCAACACATAGACCCTCATAATGTGGCTCAAGCCCATGGGTCAGCAGTGGACTATTTATGTCCCAGAAACTTTATGGAGTACTATGGCTGATATTATGAGTGAACATTGCCCCAAGTCAAGGAGTCAGCACAACTCTGGCAGCCCAATATCATGTGATTCCAGACAATGCTGCACCCACCAATAGGAGGAATCTTCTCACCAGGAAGCATCCCTGGAACCAGGACTCAGTCGTGGAGACCAGAGACAACCACATAGGTACAAGTCCTGAAATTTCATATATATGCACTTGAGTCCTGGTCTGGAGTCTGGGACAGGATGTCTGGAGAACAATACTGGCTCCAAATATTCCTGGCACATTTTTTTTTGTATCCCAAAACATAGTTATCAATAAATAAATAATAGGGTTAATATCTATAAACAATAGAGGTGGGACAGAGGGCATTTAGAATATTCTGGGGAAAATATTTCAAAGCTCAGAGCCCGTGAGTTATTTTTTCAAAGCAGGGGCCAACTTGCCCAGATGATTAGGCATAAAGTTCAGCTTTCTGTGGATATGCAAAAAGAAACCATTACATTTGTTTACCTATGTAACAAACCTGCACATCCTGCAAATGTTCCCCAGAACTTAAAAAATACAAATTAAAAAAGAATATTCCTAAGCTTATAGCCATTCTCCCTCCAAAGACCTATTTATATTTTTAGTCTAGATGTAAAATATGTTTCCAAAATGAAACACAAAATTCCATCATTATATTTTCACAAGTAATGTCAATTAAGTAAGATCCACAACTGGGGAAACCTCAGTAATAACCACACATATAATCTTCACAGTAGATAAATGGGGTGGTAATAAATAATCAGTTATTAAAACAACATCTATAGTAGTTGTCATTTCTGTATCCCTTCACAAATTTTAAATAAATAAGATAGTTTCTTCTTTGAACCATTCATCCTTTCCATGTTACCTTGACCCGACCTCAATCACTCTGAATAGATGTAATATTTATTTGGAAGTATAACACAGATCTTTGTATTTTGTGGTCGTCTTCATTTGGTCACCATAATTTTCAACTGGCTAGTAAATTTAGACATGAAATTACAAAAGAGCACCTCTGTAAATACTCTTGCTTCAGGGTATTGCTTACCCTTCCCCTGCTGTCTGGCAGCAACCCAATTTTTTGCACATAATTAAAGCAATAACTCAGTCACTGCAATTTCTCTCTTCTCTTTCTCTTTCTCTTGTCATAGCCTCATGAGGAGACCCATATGACCATGACAATGATCCCTGGTCAAAGCATTAGCAGGGAACATTAACCTTGTGAATTGTGGGATGGGAAGATAAAATGGTACAGCTGCTACGGAAAAATAATATGCTGGTTCCCCCAAAAAAATACACATAGAATTGTCATAGGATTCCCCAATTTTGCCTCTGGATATATATCCATAAGCATGGAAATTAGGGATTCAAACATATATTTGGACATTCATGTTCATAGCAGTGCTATCCACCATAGCCAAAAGGTGGAAGCAAACCAAGTGTCCGTTTACAGAAGAATGGATAAACAAAATATAATATATACATGTAATAGAATGTTATTTAGCATTAGAAAATAATGAAATTATGATACATGCTAAAACTTGGCTAAACCTTGAAGATATTATGCTAAGTGAAATAAGCCAAATGCAAAAGGACAGATACTGTATGATTTCACTTTTATGGTATATCTAAAGAAGTCAAACCCATAGAAGCAGAGAGTAAAATGATGGTTGCCAGGAGCTGGGGGGAAGGGAGAATGAGGAGTTAGTGTTTAATAAGTACAGAGCTTCAGTTTGAGAAAATTTTAAAAAATTGGAGATAGATGGCAGTGATGGTTGTACAAAAATGTGAATATATTTAATGCCACTCAACTGTATGCTTTAAATTGTTAAATTAGTGAATATTATGTTATGCATATGTTACCACCACCACCACCACAATAAAAAATTTTTCTACATTGAGCATCAAGAATTCAAAATTTACTAAAACAAATATTATAAGAATAAGATGCAAAGCTTTCTTAAGTGACTTATTGAGTAGAATTATAATCTGGTAACTTTTCCTGGGCCAGGTGACACTGTAGAGAATGGAAGAAGTTCAGTTTTCTACTGTACAAATCGTTCATCAGATTTTCACTCAATTCTTTAAATGTCCAGATACATGTATTTTAACTGCAGTGGTGACTTCATCATGTTTATATGTTTGAGTCCTATACTAAATCCCATTGAAAAACATTGCATTCTTCTGGGGCAATTTCTAGATTATACAACAGCTCAGCTTTTAGCAGTCTAATTTTTTTTTTTCTACTCAAGCCTATTCCTCTGGCTGTCGGTATAAGAGCGGAATATTAATTCAACTTCAAATGCTGAAGACAACACATTAAATCCCAGGTGAGTGCATCATGGTATCAAATATAGAGTCCCTAAGTAAGTTCCTCAACCATTAAAACTCCTGAGAGGCTTTCTCCTTTTTCTCTTCACCCTAAATTTGAGCAATTAAGCTTTTACTCAGTCTTCTATGTACACTCTCTAGCGTTGTCAGAAGTATCAACTTACGCCATAATTCCTTTTTGATAATTACTGTCTCTGTAATGACACAATGCCACAGATACTTCACCTCTCAGGATTTTTTCCCATATTTCTACTACTTTCTATATGCCACCCCCAGTGATAATCTCATAATCATGATACCACCCCATGCCAAAGGCTGTCAGTGTTGTATTTCTCCTGATGAGAGGATATTGATCGATTTGTCAAATATATGAAGAACCCCATATCAGATGTCCATATTGAAAATCTCTTCCTCAGTCACTAACGATGTTAATTAATGTGTAAGATGGAATCCCAGAAAAGAAACAGATGTATGCTCAAAAGAAGTGATTGTATAAAGTAATGAAAAGCCTATGAACACAAGTATAGTCAGTGAAAGAGAATTAACAAGAGATGTGAAACACTCTCAGCTTACGAGTAGTAGGAAGCAACTATGATTCTTAGGCAGCCTTCCAGAAATTTCTAGATGTAGATGGGGACTCTCCGAGAGGATCTGTGGCTTTCAGTAGAGGAACCCCAGCCCAAAACCCAGAGTGGAGGGAATCAGGGAAATAAATATCTGTATCTCTCTTTCCATGCATGTTCATGGCTCCTGTAGGTGCTTCAAATTCAGAGTGCGAGGGAACCGTACATATCACATTCCCGGGACCCAGTGGGGAAAGTAGAGAAGAAAAAACAGATCTGGAAGAGCCAACAGAATACACTCAGCACAGCTGTCTTTCCTTTTCTTAAATTGTCTATCTGGCAGTAGCCAACAAATAATTTGCTATCCAGTAAATTCTGTGTGCTTAAGCATAGACATATATAACAAGGCTAAACTAATCCCCATTTGTTCTCAAACTTGAAACTTAAAATTTCAGTACCCCAGTGGAGATACTGCCCAGCTGAATCACAATTGCACATACATATTTTATGAGTTGTTCTGCAGAATGATAGCAGGAATGAGAGTCATTTGTCAGTGACAGTGTTTTTTTTGTTTGTTTGTTTGTTTGTTTTCCTTCAAAACAATCAGTCAATATGGGTGCTAAATTACATCAATTCACTGAAATTGCCATAGCGTTAGTAACGGCTATACAGGCAGTAATTTGAAGTGAACTATCAGACACAAAGCTCTACAGATTTCCTTATTATGCCAGCCTCTTTTTATCACTATCTGTGATATAATAGAGTAAAGATAAGAAAGGCTTTGTGGAATAATGCACCTTAGCAGATACATTTTTATCCATTACATACCATGATCATCTTGTTGAGAAGACAGTCTTTAAAACGTTTCTATAATCTAGTCAGGGGTATATAAATTAACCCATAAACACATTCTTTTTTGGAATGTGTACTGTTCTGTCATTATTTTAGGCTTTCGTGAATGACAAGAGCTCTATAGCATACATCTTTTGAAAGATAATTAATTTTATAGTATTAAAACTATTTGTATCATGTAAGTCGGTGTTCTTGGTTGTAAACAAGAAAATTATTTGCAACTAGTTTAAGTAAGACAGGAATTTGTTTTAAACTATTAGGTAGCTCACAAGATCTCTCGATGAAAGGCAAACATTGAGACTTTGAGATTATGTAGTCCAAAAAAATTTTTTTTAGAGTCTAATTACAACCCAGTGGTGTTTCTGTAAAGATCCCACATAGCTAGTGTGTGGACACATTAGCTCACACTGCTGACAAGGGGCACTGGACACTAAAATCTCTGCTGTTCTACTCCCCAAACTGGCTGTCCTTGATACTGTCCTCACTGAAAAAATAAATTTCTTGAGATGTCTGCTTTCTCACATTGTTTGCCTCACATGAAAACCTCACACTGGTACCTCTGATTGATAGAACTGGGTCACATGCTTCCACTCCACCTTCAAGGAAACTGAGAATATGAGTTTCTGATTTTCAACTCAGAGAATAAGACTCAAATTACAACACATTGACCAAACATACGAATGTTGCCACAAGGAGGAATCTTTACCAGAAATTAGAATATAAAAAAAGTATCAATATCCTATTTTAACAAATGAAATATTTTATGGAGATGAAGAAAAGAAAGTAGTACTATGACCATGTCGTTGTAAATAAAAATGAAATACATTTGATAAGAAATTTTTCTAACTGTATGGTATCCTTCAGAGGTTGTTACTAGTGATTCAAATCCAAAAGTCATGCTGTGACATTAGCTTCCTCTTTATTTTAGCTGTTCTACAGGAGAAAAGGATAATAATGTATAAGTATTATAAAACTTTTATATTTGATATGAAAATAAAGCCACTCAAAATAATATAGGCATTAAAATTCAAGTTTCACTTTAAAGTCAAAGGAGCAATATTTAATATGTTCATGGAGATTTAGGAGACCAAAGAAGCGAACTATTTTTTTTCTCATGTTCTGTAGTAAGCACTTTAAGACTGAAATGTTACCTATATTGTTTACCTAAATCCTACTGTGGCAGAACCCATATGTTGGGGCACTCAGAAATAGTCAGAAAGACTAGATTTCAACTACCCCATAATAATATTTAACATTTATAGAAAGTAAAGTTAAACTAACTTTTCCAATAATAAATTATTTCCAATTATAAATATTTCCAGTTATTTCAAAAAATAAATATTTGGGAAACAAGTTATAAAATTGTATTTTTCTTTATTATTATTATTATACTTTAAGTTCTAGGATACATGTGCACAACGTGCAGGTTTGTTATGTATGTATACATGTGCCATGTTGGTGTGCTGCACCCACTAACTCGTCGTTTACATCAGGTATATCTCCTAATGCTATCCCTCGCCCCTACCCCCTCCCCACAATAGGCTCTGGTGTGTGATGATCCCCTTCCTGTGTCCTAGTGATATCATTGTTCAGTTCCCACCTATGAGTGAGAACATGCGGTGTTTGGTTTTCTGTTCTTGCAATAGTTTGCTGAGAATGATGGTTTCCAGCTGCATCCATGTCCCTACAAAGGACACGAACTCATCCTTTTTTATGGCTGCATAGTATTCCATGGTGTATATGTGCCACATTTTCTTAATCCAGTCTGTCAC
>NW_016827519.1:216660-227832 GCF_001698545.2 Rhinopithecus bieti
CAGACCCTGTTTGTTTGGGTATCAGCAGCGGCAGATGCAGAAGACAGAATATTGCTGAACAGCGAGTGTTGCTGTCTGATTCTTGCTCTGGAATCTTCATCTCAGAGGTGTACCCAGCCATGTGAGGTGTGAGGTGTTGGACTGCACCTAGTGGGGGATATCTTCCAGTTAAGCTACTCAGGGGTCAGGGACCCACTTGAGCAGGCAGTCTGTCCATTCTCAGATCTCAACCTCCATGGTGGGAGAACCACTGCTGTCTTCAAACTGTCAGACAGGGACATTTACATCTGCAGAGGTTTCTGCTACTTTTTGTTAAGCTATGTTCTGTCCCCAGAGGTGAAGTCTACAGAGGCAGGCAGATCTCCTTGTGCTGTGGTGGGCACCACCCAATTCGAGCTTCCCGGTGGCTTTGTTTACCTACTTAATCCTTAGCCATGGTGGCTGCCCCTCCCCCAGTCTTGCTGCTGCCTTGCAGTTAGATCTCAGACTGCTGTGCTAGCAATGACGGAGGCTCCATGGGTGTGGGACCCTCTGGGCCAGGTGTGGGATATAATCTCCTGGTGTGCCGTTTGCTAAGACCCTTAGTAAAGCGCAGTATTAGGGTTGAGTTACCTGATTTTCCAAGTGTTGTGTGTCTCAGTTTATCTTTGCTAGGAAAAGGAATTCCCTTCCCTCTTGTGCTTCCCAGGTGAGGCAATGCCTCGCCCTACTTCAGCTCTTGCTGGTCAGGCTGCACCCACTGAAGAGCACCAACTGCATGACATGCACCAGTGAGATGAACCCGGTACTTCAGTAGAAAATGCAGAAATCATCCCCGTCTTCTGTGTCGCTCATGCTGGGAGCTGGAGGCTGTAGCTTTCCTAGTCGGCCATCTTGGGTGCCCCCACCCCCCGTAATTTTCAAAATTGTGTAGTAAAGCAGTGATTCTAAAATTTAACCTACGTCGGTATCTTGTGAAGAATCTTGCCAATTTGCAGATTCAGATTCACTAGATCTGGGTGGCACCTGCAAGTCTGCATTTATCAAAAGTTCCCAAATTATACTTATGCTCCTGGTCCATGAACCACCCTTGGATCTACAGATTTACAAAAAACACTATTGTGTTATATTAATAGATGTTCTCCTAGAAGGGGTTCAGTGGTCAAATTAGTTTGAAAAATCCTGTTTTAAACACTGATAAAAGACTTATTTATGACACAACATCTTAGAGCCTTAAATAAGCAAAAGAGAATAGAGAATGTAATATTAACAATTTCCCCTAAAATGAAGCCTTTTGCTCACTGATTATCCTGAAGAATTTATGTGCCATAAAACACATTTTTTAAAATGTACTCAACGTTTTGAGTACGTGATAGCCTAACTTAAAAGTTTTCTATTATGTTCTTCATTAAATAGGATGTACATATTATTTTTAGAAAATTTATAAATTATGTTTGTAAAACATGCATAATATGTAACTGATGTACATTGGGGGAAATGTTTTCCAGAGTTAAAAAAAAAAAAAGTACAAACATAAGCCAGTACTTCAATATTTAGTGTGAAAACTTCAAGTGAAAATAATACCTAAAATATATATCCAACATAAGTCTCACTTGAAAGCTTAACCTTTAGAAAGAAAATATCCTATAATAAAATAATTATTAGGCAAACTTTCTATTCTTATTCACAAATATTCAGAACATTTACTGTGGGGTAGGTACTCTGATAGGTATATAGTAACATGTAGTGAAAGAATAAATTGTGTGTACAGATAATTAATGGACTTTAGCATAAATTATGGAACTCATTCAGTAATTGAAAATATATCTTTATAAAATTATCTCTATAAAATTGCATTGAGTTATTGAAGAAAGTGACACACTATTTTAAAATTTGTATGAGGAAGCAAAAGATATATGACTGACTGTCAAAATAATCTTGGAAAACAAAACGAATTTGGAGAAATTATTTCACCAGATTTTAAACTTTCTGTAGTTTAAAATCAAGACAGTGTGAGACAGAGTATGGATAGAAACATAGACCAAGTGCACAGAAAAGAGAGTGCAAAATTGACAGACATACACAGTCAAACAGAATTATCAAGCCAATTCATTGGAAAAATGACTTTTCTTTTAACTACAGGTTTTTGTGACTAGTAATGAACTTGAACCTTTATATTTCCTCATAAACAGAAATTAATTTGTTACAGGTCATAAACTTAGACATAAGGGACAATACTTTTTTTTTTTTTGAGACAGAGTCTCGCTCTGTCGCCCAGGCTGGAGTGCAGTGGCACTATCTCCTCTCACTGCAAGCTCCACCTCCCAGGTTCAAGCCATTCTCCTGCTTCAGCCTCCCGAATACCAAGTAGCTGGGACTACAGGTGCCACCCACCATGCCCGGCTAATTTGATTTTTTTGTTTGTTTGTTTGTTTTTGTATTTATAGTAGAGATAGGTTTCACTGTGTTAGCAAAGATGGTCTCCAACTCCTGACCTCGTGATTCACCCATCTCGGCCTTCCAAAGTGCTGGGATTACAGGTGTGAACCACCATGCCCAGCCAAGGGACAATACTTAAAAACTCATGGAACACAGTGGAGAATATCTCTGTAACTCTGGTATTTATTTACTGTTGCATAACAAATCATTCTAAAACTTTCTGCCTTAAACAGCAATAAATCACTTACTATCTTTCATTGATTATGTGAGTCAGATATTGAAGAGTAGCTGGTCTCAGGTCTCTCAAGAGATTCCATCACATGGTTGCTGGAGTTGTACACATTTAGGATGTATAATCATTCTCTTTAATCAATATGATGTGTTCATTACATTTGTTTTATTTTAGTTATCAAATAAGAAAAAATGTTAATAGATTCACTTATGGATGTTTCCCATAATCCATTTCTCCAATAAGGTTTCAATTTTCTTACTTATCAATTGGCTACCTTGAGGTTTGTGTTTTAAGAAAGTGTTGTAAAACCAAAAGTGGTATAAAGGTTTCACATAGTATTAACAATTTATTATTAATATTATCTGTCATCTTTTTTCTCTATGTAATCATACTGTGTATATAACATCCATTTTGCATGGAGGTTCAATGTGTTTTTCTAAAGAGTTAGATAGACTGTATATTATAATTAAATGTACTGTAGTATTGGTGTATATCTCCCCAAAAGATAGTAAGGTGTGAGGTGAAGTAAACTTTCTCATGGTTCTTTTTATCCTCAATACATAGTTCACAGAAGTAATCCATATTTGAGAAATAAATGAATGATGAAATAAATCTTGGAATACAGGCCACAGTTACAACTCAGAGCACTGATTTTAATGTTTCTGTGTTGGATACCATTGGAAGTTAGAATGGAGATGGAGAGAGGTAGCCTTGCCTTGAAAGGCTTTAGCTTCATCATATTAGAAACTGTCTCTTCCATGACATACAAAGTGTACTCTCAACTCAGTTTTTTCCTCCAAAATGAAAATAGTAATTTTCTTGAAAAAAATGCTAGTGGTAAAACTTTTTCAAAAGAGAAACCTTGTACTGTGTGTCAAATGTCCACTAAATGGCAGCTATTCCCATGATGGCATGCAGAATTATGTATTGTTCAATTATGGAATTATTAAATTCAGCATTATAAGAATTAGAAAAGGGTCAAAACTGGCAGTATACTTACTATTTAAGGATTAGGAACAAAGACATGAAGACAGACACGAGCAAGTGAATGCTTAAGAGATGAGGGAGACAACCGAGGAAAGTGTCACTAGATAAGGTTATTTAACCTGGGTGTCAAATTGCCTTCAAACTTTCCCATCCTTTTCTCTTAACTTATTTTAGTAGAACTTTATAAGTATTTCATCATAACATATGTGTTCGTTCTAACCAAAGTGAATAATGGTTTCAACAAACAGATAAAATAATTTAACTAGTAGTTGGACTAATAGAAATTAATTTTACTTCTCTTCATTTCCAATGTGGTCCAGATTGCTCTGCCACAAATGAAATATGGCAGTCCTTATGTTTTCTTAGGAATTAATGTATTTCAAATCAGTACTGTCTTGGCCTAATGATATACCCCATTAAACCATTTTTTATACATATGACATTAACATATAAAAATAGTTTAAACTTACCCAGATTGCACACAGCAGTAAAGGAAAGGATGTCATAGCTGTGGATCTTGTAGAAATCTGTAATTTGAGAGTTATCATAATATAAATGAGAATAACCTATTTGTTATATATTTCCTAATGTAAACTTTCAGCCTCTGAATATAGATATTTGATCAAGCCTTGGTGTTTTCTATAATATGTTAAGAATTTTGTATCTGAAGAAAGAAACTGCTAATGAAGTAATAGGATTTAACCTTAAGAAACATACATTTCCATTTAAGAGTAAACTGTCTTTAAAAGAATTAGAAGGTAAAACTGAAAAATAACATGGCAGGAAGCTTAAGACACAAGTGCAATCAAGTATGTTGAAATGGACTTGAGGAGAAAGTAATGATATGGAGGAAATTAAAATAAAATCTTCTGAAAAATGGCAAAATTTCACTGGATCTAGAAGGGCATAGTTAAGTTACAAACATATAGGGAAGAAAAATAATGGACATTGGAGGCTGATGTGCTTATGAGTTATGAAATACAAATAGATATGAGCAAGTGGTTGAGAAGAGAAGTACTATGTATGAAGCATGGCTGTTAATATACATGGATCACCTGCTATGTGCAAAGCACTAGCTAGGTGTTTTACTTTAATTATCTCAAGCTTCTCAGTCTTCAATAACGTGTTAAAGGTTAGGACACAAAGACTGGAGAAATGAATTAACTTCAACACAGTCAAATAGCTAGGAAATTTAAGGCTCAGGTTCCAGACCATGTCTATATAACTACAGTATGATTAACAGTTTATACTGTAAATCATAATATATTCTATAGTTTTGATTTGCTCACAAACAGATGAGCTTCATGTTAGAAGTTTTTCCTCCTGTAAAAAATCTTAATACTTACTTTACTTAATCAAAATTCATGGAATTAAGGTACATTTTTTGCATGTGACAATTAGAGAACATATTTTAGCAGCTCTGTCTGATAAGGTTATGCTTGATGTCTTGAATTACTGTGTATTTATCTCTGAGTAAACTACAATTCCCATCACAGGGTCTTGCATGTAAGCATAGCACCAATGACAAATTGATAGTGTCCAACATAGAGGAAATAAAGCAGATCCAATAAAAGATTCTGGATATATTAATGATATAAAAGCAATAGTATTATACTTTTGAAGAATGTGGGCATAAGTTGTGGGTTATAAAAATGAGAGCTTTTGTCTAGAATACTCAGAAAGATCATGTTGACATTACTGATAAGAGGAAGACTGCTGTAGGTGGCCTAGGCCTAGGAGACAGCTCACATTTTCATTTTAAAACTGTTAAGTTTGGAGAACACTAACACAATGAGGAAAGAGAAAGAAGGACCAAGTACTGAAAGTGCTGAATACTGCTCATTGCAAAGCTAAAAAGATTGAGAAACAATGGAACCTGACAGAAAGTGGCCAGTGATAAAAAGGAAAAAATGTATCTCCAAAAAATAAATAATAAAGCACAACTATAATACCCAAAAGTATGAAAGTGAGGTGTCTCAGAAGGCCAATAAAAATTTCTAGTAAACATAGTGATCAACCATGAGAAATTCTGCTGATAATACGAGGAAGATTTCAGAATCAAGAAATGGCCAATTGATATACCAATATGAAACTAAACTCATTGCATCAAGTTTCAAATAATTAAAATTTCTATTTATAACAGTGTTTATGGATTCTGTTATATATGTAGTAATAGCTTTCTAAAAGGTAAAAAATATGTACATCATTCAAGGATAATTCTTACCACTGGAGAGGAAAGAAAACAAATGGGATTATAGCATTAGAGGCAAATTTGATCTCCTTTACATTTTGTGAAGATTCCACCATTATTATTGGTATACTTTCATGGAATAAGACAAACATTGTTGTCCTAACAGTGTCATAATCAATGTAATATATTTATGCCATAAGCAAGTCTAGTTTATCGTGGTTTGGAATAATAAGGGCAGTGACACTGCCATTCACATGCCCCTGATCATTCCATCCTGCATGGAAAATTCTCATATGATGCTGATGGAGGAAAATAAACCAAGCACGTTGTATAAAACATCTTGCTTCCTAAATATACAATAGCATTTATCTGTCTGCTTGAGGTAAAAATGATAGTTTAGATAGTAATCAGTTAAGAACTAATTGTCCACAGCAGTAAATATTTGGCAAACTTTGATCAATACACAAATAGTAAACAAGGTATTCACTTATTCCACCTAATTAAGTTTGATGTCCTTTATATGTCCTGTTTACAGGCTGTTAGTGTTTAAGCATAATATTTGTTAAAGCAAAACACACATATTTTTATTCAACTAAAATACAATTAATTTGGAAATATGCATTTTATATCTTTAGCATAAAAAAGAAAAAAATCATTTTGGTAAAATTCAGACAATTTTTCTACACAGTTAAGAGTGAGATCTATTTTTAATCACTGTATTCACTCAGTCGTGTTTCTGAGATGAAATGATTTTATCGGTGTTGGGATTCAGAGCATAATATCAAGGAAAAGGTGGCAGGTATTCAGGTCTTAATTAGAGATGTCAAGGCAAAAATACCCTCAGCATAATCATGGGTGAATTAACTATTTTTTCATAATGATTTCCCAGAAAGTTTGTCTTGCCTAGTTACTGCTCTAGGTGTAAGCTGCGTCTTGCATCATAATGTTTTATATTGCCAGATAGAGGTTTGCATTGATTTGTGAAAACTGCAGGCTTCTGGCAATAAAAAAAAAACCTATTAAATTTTTATTCATCACACACATTTTGGTTATGAGGAGCTAGCTCATTTGTTCTTTCAAAACAAAATCTTCTGTATATCCTTTTGTGAATTATTTGTCCTAAAATCAGCATTTTAACTAAGATATTAACTTACCTACAGATTTTCAGAATTAAAATAAATGATAGATAAAACTTTTCATAATTTTATTTTATTTTAGAGGTACATAATAGTTTTACATATTTATGGGTATATGTGATATGTAAATACAAGCATACAATGTGTAATTATCAAATTAGGGTAACTGAAATATCAATTGCCTCAAATAATTATCATTTCTTTGTGTTGGGTACATTTCAAATCAACTCCTCTAGTTATTTTGAAATATATAACAAATTATTATTAACTATAGTCTTCCTATTGTGCTACCAAATGATAGAACTTTTTCCCACTATCTAACTGTATTTTCATACCCAGTAACCAACCCATCTTCTTTCTCTTTTCCAAACTACCCCTTTGATCCACTGGTAACCATCATTCTACTCTCTGCCTCAATGAGGATCAGTTTTTATCTTCCATATATGAGTGAGAATGGGTAATAATTGTCTTTCTGTGCCTGGCTCATTTTGCTTAAGTTATTGACTTCCAATTGTATTCATGTTGCTCCAATGACGTTATGTCACTACTTTTGTGGCTGAATAACATTAAAATGTGTATATATACAACGTTTTCTTTATCCATTGATGTTCACTGAGATTGATTACATATTTGCTATTGTAAATACTGCTGCAATAAACATAGAAGTACAGATATCTTATTGATATACTGAACTTCTTTATTTTGGTTATGTATCCATCAGCAGGATTGCTGGATCATATGTAAGTTCTGTTTTAATTTTAGAGGGATTTTTATGATGTTTTTCATAGTGGCTATACTAATTTACATTCCCACCAACAGTGTACGAGTGTCTCTTTTCTCTGATGATGATACGGTTTGGCTCTATATCCCCACCCAAATCTCATATGGTTTGGCTCTGTACCTCCACCCAAATCTAATATTGAATTGTAATTTCCAGTGTTGGAAGAGAGACCTGGTAGGAGGTGATTGAATCATGGGGGCATATCTTGTGTCAAAATTGTCATGAGATCTGGTTGTTTGAAAGTGCGTAGCACCTCCTGCTTTGCTCTTTCTCTCTCTCCTGCCAGCCATGTGAATATGTACTTGCTTCCCCTTCATACTTTGCCATGATTGTAAGTTTCCTGAGGCTTCCCCAGAAGCAGAAGCTGGTAAAGCCTGAAGAGCCATTAGGTGATTAAACCTCTTTCTTTATAAATCACCCAGTCTCAGGTATGTCTTTTTCCTTTTTTTCTTTTTTATTATTCTGAGATAGAGTTTCACTCTGTCGCCCAGGCTGGAGTTTATTGACACAATCTTGGCTCACTGCAACCTTCGCCTCTCAGGTTCAAGGTATGCCTCAGCCTCCTGAGTAGCTGGAATTACAGACACACACACAACCACAGCTGGCTAATTTTTGTACTTTTAATAGAGAAGATATGTCTTTATAGCAGTGTAAGAACAGACTAATACATATGATATCTCATTGTGCTTTTGATTTCCATTTCTCTGATGTTTAGTTTTGTTGAGAATTTTTTCATATACCTTTTGGTCATTGGTAGGTCTTCTCTTCATGAAAGATGTCTACAAAGAAAACTCTGTACTACGGAAGGTGATCAAATGATTCAATGCAATCCTTAACCTAGGATATTCTTCACGTAAATAGAAAAAGCAATTATAAAATGTATGTAGAACCACAAAATACCCAGAACAACCAAAGTAATTCTAGGCAAAAAGAAAAAAAGCTAGATGCATCACATTACTTGACTTCAAATAGTAAAGGTGTAATAATCATTGCAGTATTGTACTAGCATAAAAACAGACAAATAGACAATGGAACAGAATAGAGAACTCAGAAATAAATCCACAAACTTAAAATGAACACATTTTTGCCTGAAGTACCAGGAATTTACACTGAGGAATAAACAGCCTTTTTAAAAAATGCTGCTGGGAAATCTGGATCTCTATAATGCAGAAGAATCAAACGAGACCCCTTTTCACCATATACAAAAATCAAATATAAATGGATTAAAAACTTAAATGTAAGAACTTAATCTATGTAACTATTAGAAGAAAATATTAGGAAAATGCTTCAGGATATTGGCCTGGGCAAAGATTTCTTGAGTAGGACCTCAAAAGCACAGGCAACCAAAGCAAAAAATACACAAATGGGATTAAATCAAGCTAAAATGTTTCTGCACAGCAAAGTAAACAATTAAGTTACAATAACCTACAGAATGGCAGAAAATATTTGCAAACTATTCAACTAATGAAGAATTCATGACCCGAATATATAAGAAAGTTGACATTTTAAGACATTGGTTTGGGAAAAGATTTCTTGGATAAGACCTTAAAACAACAGGGAAGCAAAACAAAAATGGACAAACGGGATCAAATCAAGCTAAAATATTTCTGCACATCTGAAGAAACAGTTACCAAAGTTGAGACAACCTATGGAATGGAAAAAAAAAAGTTTGCAAACTATTCAACTAACAAGGAATTAATAACCAGAATATATAAGGAAGTCAAACAACTCAATAGCATAATAAACACATAATTTGAGAAAATATGGGACAATCTTTTATCTTTTGTAAGCTGCATCCTGGTTTCAGAAATTTTAAGTAAAACTTGTGTATCTAAGAATTGACAAAGTAAATTATTTTCATTTCACTTTCATATTAATCACTGTATACTACTCATTATCTTATGATTGACTCATGTTTCCTTATCACTTGAAAACTTATATGTTTGAAGAACATATACCCTTTTATAAAATATGTATTTTTTAATCTCATTTTAAAAATGTTTGTCATTTCAGTAGTTTTAAGGGCACAGGTAGTTTTTGATTATGTGTATAAGTTCCTTGCAGTGATTTCTGAGATTTCAATGGACCCATCACTCAAGCAGTGAATACGCAATATGTATTCTTTTATCCTTCAACCCCTTCCTAATTTTCCCCTTGAGTCCACCAAGTCCATGCACATCCTCATAGCCTAGTTCCTATTTATAAGTGAGAACATACTATATTTGGTTTTCAATTCCTGAGTCACTTTACTTAGAATAATGGCCTCCAGCTCCATATCAATTACTGCAAAAGACATAATTTTGTTCCTTTTTTATTCCGTGGTGTATGTATACCCCATTGTCTTTATCCACTCATTGGTTGATGGGCACTTAGGTTAGTTTCATATCTTTGCAGCTGTGAATTGTGTTGTTATAAATATACATATGCATTTGTCTTTTTCATAGAATGATTTCTTTTCATTTGGGGAGTATATTTGTCCATTCTCACACTGTATAAAGAACTGCCCAAGACTGATTAATTTATAAAGAAGAGAGATGTAATTAACTCACAGTTCCACGTGGCTGGGGAGGACTCAGGAAACTTACAATCATTTTGGAAAGGGAAGCAGGTGCATATTACATGGTGGCAGGAAAGAGAGTGTGGGTGCAAGTGCAGGAAAAATTTTATAAAACTATCAGGTCTCATGATAAATCACTATCATGAGAAAAGCGTGGGGGAAGGCACCTCCTTCAACAGGTGGAGATTGCATTCGAGATGAGATTTGGGTGGGGACGCAGAACCAAACCATATCAGGTACATACCCAGTAGTGGGATTGCTGGAGTGAATGGTAGTTCTACTTTTAGTTCTTTAAGAAATCTTAATGCTGTTTTTCATAGTGGTTTTAATAATTTAAATTCCCACCAGTAGTGTAAAAATGTTCCCTTTTCACCACATCCAGGCCCACATCTATTGTTGTTGTTGTTTTACTTTTGAATTATGTCTATATTTTATGAAATATTTAAATTTAACTAAATGTGAAGCTCAAGCAGTCATATAAAGTGGCTTCTGTATAATCAGTTTAGTATCTTTAAAATAGAAAATTATTTACACAACAATGACAAATTCTAGTTTTAAATTGGATGCTTCTGCAGGTGATTTTGCTCTTATGTTGAATTTAATTAAACTTGCAAAATGTAATGGTATATTTACAGCTGCCTGAGAGCAGTGGTATTTTATTCAGATCTGAAAGCAATGTGATCCACACATTTTCATAACTTATAATTTATGTAAGCATAAGTAATCTATGATTCTGAAATATGCCATAAAAATTACTTGGGTTCAGTCATTTCACTTTACAGTTATGCATAGTGTTATAATCCCATCTCATGATTTTAAACTTGTACTAAGATACTTTTATCTTACTTATTTCTTTTTTTTTTTTTTTTT
>NW_016827519.1:229932-231918 GCF_001698545.2 Rhinopithecus bieti
CTATGTTCATCAGGGATATTGGTCTAAAATTCTCTTTTTTTGTTGTGTCTCTGCCAGGCTTTGGTATCAGGATGATGTTGGCCTCATAAAATGAGTTAGGGAGGATTCCCTCTTTTTCTATTGATTGGAATAGTTTCAGAAGGAATGGTACCAGCTCCTCCTTGTACCTCTGGTAGAATTCAGCTGTGAATCCATCTGGTCCTGGACTTTTTTTGGTGGGTAGGCTATTAATTGTTGCCTCAATTTCAGAGCCTGCTATTGGTCTATTCAGGGATTCAACTTCTTCCTGGTTTAGCCTTGGGAAACTACCATCAGAGAATACTATAAACGCCTCTACGCAAATCAACTAGAAAATCTGGAAGAAATGGATATCTTACTTATTTCTTATCGATTTCCTGAGCCTTGTCTTCCAGTCTTTCTCTTAATTCCTAAAGAAAATTATTCCAAAGAGAACCTGGTTAATACATAGTCTGAAACTGTGGTTATAAGTTGGAGGCTCACAGTAATTTTTAAAATCATTGCCAGATTATTTTTTACAGTGATAAAGGGAAAATATGTAATGTTAGATTAGACAGGACTTGTCAGTATCTATAGTTGTGTTTCAGATCATTTGTAGGGGACTTCTGGTCTATCCAGAATTTGACCAAACATCTATTTAGAAATGTTTCCCAGGTATTGGCAAGAAAGTTCTGCCTTTTCATATAGAAGAAAGTGGTAGGAATACATTTCATTTTTCCTTTTCCTGGCAGCTGCATTGTGGACATGTGACCTAAACTTGGCCAAATGTATATTCTGGTCTGCTATTCTGTCTTATAGTAACAAGACACAAAAAGACATTTTTTAAGCCAGATAATATTTATGGTGGAATAAAAAGTTTCAAGTATTGTGAATGACTAATGATGCTAGTTTTAGAAACATGTAACAACATTCCAGAAATGTAGAGCTCCAAGTATAGTTGTAGCCGTGCATGCTTTATTGTTCCTAATCAGTATACTCTTTCCATATCCTAACTCTGCTTTTTCCTTTATTCGATCTGGACATTCATAAATTTTCTTGTACTGGTAACCTCTAAGTTTTTTCTAGTAATTCTATAAAATATCACATATTTGCAACTAGGTATTCAGGCTTGGGCTGTGAACCTAAACCGGCATTTTGATTGGTTAGAAATGTGCCATGTATTACTCATCAGTCTTGTGAGTTGAGTCAATACTACCCATATTAAAAGGCTTAATGTGGAAGAGAAATGTGACCCTTGGCAAAAATCTTGGGGTGATAACAAGACCGAGAACCAATAGAGGCTAGCTATATAGGGAGAAGCAACAACAATTTTCTCCATTTGGTAAAGACTCTTCTAAATGACTCCTTCATATAATTCAAGAGGGAAACGAGCAGTTTCAGTTTCTTGAGGAACTAAGATTGTGAGTTGAAAGCTGTAGGTCATGGATGAAATACCAGTTGGGAATAGTGGAGGTGAGTATAGCTACTGAATTTAAAACTATAATGCACTGTTTAGTCAAGCCCAACTTTAATATATTCAGAAAAAAAATCATCTTCTTAAGTATCAGTGTTTTGCCAACATTTGAACAAATGTTGGGCTAATAATCATTTAAAGAAATTTATTTAATAAGAGGCATTGCAATCATAAGCAAATAGGCAAGATGATCAGGACAATTAATGTGAGTTCCACATTTTGGAAACAATTTTAGAGTACTTATTTTAATTTGGTCAATTAACATGTCACTCAGCTTTCCCTTTCCTCACACCAACAAAGTATTCTTGTTGCTCTTAAATCAGATCAGTATGAGCAGTGAAAATGATAAAAATGCATTTACGTACAATTGTGCAGTGCAATAACATTTTCATGAACATCATCCTGTTAGAATATAAAATCCATGAGGATAAGGGTTTACTTTTTTTATCACTATCTCTATTTATAGCTTCTAAAACAGAGTGAAGAATGAATAAATAAATATATATATATATATA